>NC_084613.1:61581282-61591282 GCF_033978795.1 Nerophis ophidion | reverse complement strand
GACTACTCCTAGCTTTCTGTAGAAGGCTTTAATGTGTTCTACACCAAAGCGGACAGAATGTTGGGATAGCTTGTTTATGAGAGTTGTGGCTATGTTGGTGAAAAAGGTATTAAGTCTGCTTGCTACCTCTATTTTGTCTGTAATGAGGGCTTCACCCTCCTTGATGTTGATGTTGGTGAGTCTGGTTTTAAGTTTCTGGCTGCATCCAGGAAGCTGGTTGTTGAGAATTTTCCAGAGCTCACGTGGCTTATTTGTGTTTTCCTCTATTTTGTCATTGATATATATTTTTTTTAAGGATTTAGTCGGGTTGTTTGTCTTATTTTTTAATTTATTGCATTGCTTTTTGAGCGTTGAAAGGAGTGATTTGAGGTAATTATTATTGGGTTGTTTATTTACTTTGGTTTTACACTTTTGGTATTCGAAATATTTTCTGTCCCTGTCTTTTATGGCAGCTAATAGGTCTGGATTGATCCATGGTTCAGAGCGGGCTTTGATCCTGACTGTTCTCATGGGAGCCATATCATTCAGTATAGCTAGGAACGCTGTTTTGAAGCGATCCCAAGCATCCTCAACCAGGTTGCTCGTGAGAACAGGGGACCAGTCCCACTCATCTAATTTGAGGTTGAAATTATCACTGTTGTATTTTTTAAGGGATCTGGATTGAGCTGTTATGTGGCCATTGGCTTTAGGTCTACTTATTTTGCGCGTGCAGAAGGTTATATAGTGGTCGCTAAACTGTATATGTATATGTATATATAAATATATATATATATATATATATATATATATATATGTATGTATGTGTATATGTATGTATGTATGTGTATATGTATATATATATATATATGTGTGTGTGTGTATATGTATATATACATGTGTGTGTATATATATATATGTGTGTGTGTATATATGTATATGTACATATATGTACACGGTGACTGTGTGTCTGTGAGAGAAAAGCATTTATTTTGTTGTTTCACTACATGGTTCAAGCTAGTTTAGCGCTACGGCTAGCATTACTCTTTCTCTCCTTCTCCCTCCGTCTGCAGTAGATTTGTATTTTAAAACCTATTACTTTATTTAACTTACATAAATAATCCACATTTGGACATTTGTCCATCGATTCAGAATCGTCCACAATACAATCATGATGCATCAAAGAAGAATTTATAATTTTTCCCACCTCTAATCTTTACTATCCATCTGTTCCATTTGCAGTTAAGGCAGCAGGTGGAGGGATGGGCCGAACGAGTGAGTGAGCTGGAGCAGGAGATGAGGAGGTGTGAAATGGCCCACAGCGGAATGCAACAGGATGTGGCCAATAAGGATGAACGTATTATGGTTTGTGCTTGCTTTGATATTATATACAATTCACATATTGACCAAGATAAATATGTCTTATTTATATATACAATACACATCTTGACCAATATAAATATTTTATCATTCGTATTTAAACAGTTAAGGATTTGTTTTTCAGTCTCTCACTGATCGGCTGCTGGGAATGAAAGCTTGGGATGCTGAACTTGAAGGGACTCCAGGGAGAGACGAAGAGAATGGAAAAACAGACTCTTCACAAGTCCATCTCCAGAAAGTGCAGAAACTTATTTACGCTGCTAAGGTATTTAAGAAATAACCTGGACTCAATTACATTCTGCCACGTTTCCTGATAATTAACACACAGTATGTGGCTGGCAATTTTTTAGATGACTAATTAAGAGTAAAACACTTCCATACAATCCTAACGTGGCATCTTTTGATTTGGATGTAGTTAAATGCAGACCTCAAATCTGTAGATGAAGACAAGGACAGAGTGTTTGCCAAACTGAATGATGAAGTAAAAGCTAAAGAAGATTTAGAAGGTAAGTGTTGAGTGCCATTTAGAGATCTATCATCATCATCATCCATAATAGATCTTAAGTTCATATCATTCATCATATCTAATGTTAGTGATTTATTTGAACCTTCCTTTTTCCAGATATATAACATGCATCTTATTGCTGGTCTTTCCAATCAGTGATATTTTCTAATCCTATCCACTTTATTTATATAGCACATTTAAAAAAAACATAAACGTTTCACAAAGTGCTGCACAGAAGGTGGGACATACATACTAAGAGTCTATAATATAAAACATTTAACAAAAAAAAAAAAAAAACGTAAAATGCATCAAAGAAAATAAAACAGACTAAAATCACACAACTCTCATGCCGGTTTAAAAGCCAAAGAGTAAAAATATGTTTTAAGACGTAATTTATAACTCACTAAAGACAGAGCCGTCCGTATAGCAAGAGGGATATTGTTCCAAAGTTTTGGAACCACAGCAGAAAATGCATGATTGCCTCTGGATTTTTAATGGGTTTTTGGGACGACAAGAAGAAACTGATCAGCTGACCTCTGAGACCTTGTGGGGGTGTACATTTTTAGAAGGTCTGTCATATATTGTGGCGCTAATCCATCAAGAGATTTCAAAAAGAAACAATAATGAAATTATACTAAACGCATGAAAATAGCAAACAAGGTCAAAACTGTCATACGGAATTTCGACCTTATTAATATACAGTTGTGATCAAAATTACTCAACCGCCACACAATTTTTGTGTTTTAGCAAGTTGGACATTTATTCCGTATTTTGTTTATAGTCATATCAAATAAAGATGCATTAAATAGACAAATGCAACTTGATTTACAAAATTATATTTTGTAACATACCAAACAGTGTCATTTCTCTTAATATCTCATTGCAAAATTATTCAACCCCTTGAAGATCATAACTCTTAAGAACAGAATTTGAATAAGGTCTTTTCAATCAGGTGTTGAAAACACCTGTAGAGGTGATTAGAACCATAACGAGCAACAATTAAACTGATTGAAAAAGACTGTGACGCTCAGTTTCTTGTAGATGGTCAATGGTGTATTTGCAACATGGTGAAGTCCAGGGAGTGGTCAAAGAAGTCAAGAGAGGAGGTAATTTCTCTTCATAAGAAAGGATATGGATTTAAGAAAGTAGCAAAGACATTACACATTCCAAGACACACAGTTGGGAGCATAATTCGCAAGTTCAAAGCTAAAGGCCCAGTGGAAACACTACCTGGGCGTGGTAGAAAGAGGATGCTGTGTGCAACTGCTGTCCGGTATTTGAAGTGTACAGTGGTGAAAAACCCCCGGGTAACAGCTGAGGAACTACAACAGGACATTGCAGAGGGGGAACACAGGTTTCGTCCCAGACAATAAGGCGCGCACTACGAGATGAAGGCCTCCATGCCAGAACTCCCAGGCGCACCCCACTTCTGACTACCAGGGACAAGAAAAATAGACTCAGGTATGCCAAAAATCATCTGGACAAACCCCAAAGGTTTTGGGAAACTGTTCTATGGAGTGATGAGACAAAAGTGGGACTCTTTGAGCCTATGAATCAACATTATGTCTGGAGGAGAAAAAATGAAGCTTACAAAGAGAAGAACACCTTGCCTACTGTTAAGCATGGCTGGGGATCAATCATGCTCTGGGGCTGTTTCTCTGCCTCAGGTACCGGGAATCTTCAGCGCGTTCAAGGCATTATGAATTTTATTTCCTACCAGGATATGTCCTGAAGTCAGTGACGAAGCTGAGGCTTGGGAGACGTTGGACCTTCCAAAAGGACAACGATCCCAAGCATACCTCCAAATCAACATCAGAGTGGTTGCAGAAGAAGGGCTGGAAGACTCTGGAGTGGCCTTCAGTCGCCAGAAATAAATCCTATAGAAAACCTATGGTGGGACTTGAAGAAGGCAGTTGCAGCACGCAAGCCCAAGAATATGAATGAACTGGAGGCCTTTGCCCAAGAGGAATGGGCTGAAATACCTGTAGATCGTTGCAAGAAGCTTGCGTCCGGTTATGTATCACATTTGAAGGATGTAATTACTGCCAAAGGGTGTTCTACTAAGTACTAAAGATGCATGTAACTAGGGGGTTGAATAATTTTGTCAATGAGATATTAAGAAAAATGTCCTTTTTTGGTATTTTGTAAAATACAGTGTTACAATTTAAGTTGCATTTGTCTATTTGACACATCTTTATTTGATATGACTATAAACAAAATACGGAATAAATGTCCAACTTGCTAAAACACCAAAATTGTGGGGGGGTTGAATAATTTTGATCACAAATGGTGCCATCAAAGGGGTCACAAGCTATGTGATACAAGAGGACATTCCAGCTTCAAAGGGGAACTGCACTGTTTTTGGAATTTTGCCCATCATTCACAATCATCATGAAAGACATGACGACAGATGGATTTAAAAAAAAAAAATTCTAAATATTAAATAAACGTAAATTTAAGTCCACCTACAGCCGAGCCAATGGGAGCTCCATTATTCCGCCCATAAAATCCGATAAATAACCATTAAAAAAAAGTGCCAACAATGTCTCACAGAGCTGCACTATTTGCTTAACTGTTGACTCCCCTTTAAAAGCCATACGTGATATATACTGTATGATGCATAACAGCACAGATAATACCTGGGACAATAATGATTCTGTTTGTGCCTTTTTTCTAGTGAGCATTAAGGAATTGGAGACTGAGCAATTATCTATGCAAGCAGATACAAAGCACTACTCTGACGAGGTAGATCATTTCAACGCGCCTGTGTGCTATTGTAACGTTCTACGTTCATTTGCCTCAGTTTAATACTGCTTTTAATGTGCTAGGTTCAGCGACTGCAACAGAAACTCCAAATTATGACTGAAATGTATCAAGAGAATGAGCTCAAACTACACAGGTACTTACACACACAGATAAGTTACTTAAAATATTTTAAGTATATTTTTAATAGACCACAATGTGTGTGCAGGTTGCTCACAGTTGAGGAAAAGGAGCGCCTGCAGAAAGAGGAAAAATTAAATAAAGCAGACAAAAACATTGCTTTGGCCATGGAAGAACTCAACAACTATAGGTAGATGCTGCCATAATGTATTTTAATAAATCTATTCATACACATATACTGTATATACCGGTACTGTATATAATAAAAATCTGTATATGTATGCATGTGTCTCTTCAGGCTTCGTGCAGAGGAGATGGAAGAAGAGCTGGAGAAAACCAAGCAGTCATATCAAACCCAGATATCAGCCCATGAGAAGAAGGCCCACAATAACTGGGTAAAAAAACTGCTATAATAATTAACAGTGTCCCAATACAACGTTTTCACTACCGCTACGATACCAATATTGCAGCCTTGCATATTGGTCGATACTGATCTTAATCCGTTACGACAGGTGTAGGGGACCTATGACTCTAGAGCCAGATGTGTCTCTTTTGATGACTGCATCTGGCTCTCAGACAAATCTTAGCTGACACTGCTTAACACAATAAGTAATGAATAATACCGCTGGTAATCACGATGTTAAAAATAACATTCAAAATATAAAACATTCTCATGCATTTTAATCCATCCATCTATTTTCTACTGCACCTGTTCAAGAAATAATAATGTTATTAAAATAATTAAAAAGAATTAGAGACTTATTATACCCCATCCATTTTCTACCTTTTGTCCATTTTTGGGGTCGCGGGAGTTCGCTGGAGCCTTTCTCAGCTGCAGTCGGGCAGTAGGCGGGGTACATCGTGGACAAGTCACTATCTCATCACAGGGCCAACACAGACAGACAACATTCACACTCACATTCTCACACTAGGGCCAATTTAGTGTTGCCAATCCACCTATCCCCACGTGCATGTCTTTGGGAGTGGGAGGAAGCCAGAGTACCTGGAGGGAACCCACGCAGTCATGGGGAGAACATGAAAACTCCACACAGAAAGATCCCAAGCGCAGGATCGAACCCCGGACGTTCGTGTTATGAGGCAGATGCACTAACCCCTCTGCAACCGTGCTGCCCGCATTTAGTTGTATTCCGTGTTAACAAATATGATATGGCTCTCACGGAAATACATTTTAAAATCTTTGGCTTTCATGGCTCTCACAGCCAAAAAGGTTCCCGACCCCTGCATTACGATATAAGTGGGAATCATTCATACTTTACTTTTTTAATTTTGTAGTCAGAAAAGGCTTGTTCAAGTGAAATTACTCTCAACAGTGAACAATTAATGTAAACACTAACTGTATCATCTTTATATTGTATTATCAACTGTTTGGAATTGACTTATTCTGTCTAAGTTAAAGTGGAGGGGTAATTGGTATTTTTGGCGGAACCCTAGTGCCCACAATAATTAAGTCATCAGTTTCTGATTTATTAAATTGTATAACAATTTAAGTTAAGCTCATTGACACAGAGTTGAATGGATACTTTTTAATACGCTTCTACATTGGACAGTTTGAATCTGTAAGTAATATGCAACTATACCGGTAACTGTTTTATACGTGTTTAGACTGTTTTAAAATGCATTATTGTTCAATTAAGGACACTTACAGTATGCTTCGCTTTTGTGCTATTGTGTGTTTAACTGTTGTGTAGCTCCAGCTTATAGAGGCCTTCAACCTGCCATGTTTACCTTTTCTAAATTACTAAAATACAAGAAAGGCCAAGTGAGATCGACAGGCGGATCGGTGCGGCGTCTTCAGTAATGCGGACGTTGTACCGATCCGTTGTGGTGAAGAAGGAGCTGAGCCGGAAGGCAAAGCTCTCAATTTACCGGTCGATCTACGTTCCCATCCTCACCTATGGTCATGAGCTTTGGGTCATGACCGAAAGGATAAGATCACGGGTACAAGCGGCCGAAATGAGTTTCCTCCGCCGTGTGGCGGGGCTCTCCCTTAGAGATAGGGTGAGAAGCTCTGCCATCCGGGAGGGACTCAAAGTAAAGCCGCTGCTCCTTCACATCGAGAGGAGCCAGATGAGGTGGTTCGGGCATCTGGTCAGGATGCCACCCGAACGCCTCCCTAGGGAGGTGTTTAGGGCACGTCCAACCGGTAGGAGGCCACGGGGAAGACCTAGGACACGTTGGGAAGACTATGTCTCCCGGCTGGCCTGGGAACGCCTCGGGATCCCCCGGGAAGAGCTAGACGAAGTGGCTGGGGAGAGGGAAGTCTGGGTTTCCCTGCTTAGGCTGTTGCCCCCGCGACCCGACCTCGGATAAGCGGAAGATGATGGATGGATGGATGGACAAGAAAGGCCAAACTCTGCATACCTATTAGAGGACTTTTTCCTGTTAACTGGCTGTCCAGCAATGAACAACTAAACACGCTGCAGGACTGCTAGTATCGGAGCGCTTATATCAGAGATTTTAGATGCGAGTTGCTAGCAATATCCAATACCAATATTGGCCTGGGACACCCCTAATTATAATTGTAGCTACACGATTTAATGGAATGCTAATCAAACATTACATTTTTATAGCAAGCTGATCTACATGTACATACATTGTAACTACACATTTTAATGGAATGCTAATCAAACATTACATTTTTATAGCACGCTGATCTACATGTACATACATTGTAACTACACATTTTAATGGAATGCAGGGTGTACCCCGCCTTCCGCCCGATTGTAGCTGAGATAGGCGCCAGCGCCCCCCGCGACCCCGAAAGGGAATAAGCGGTAGAAAATGGATGGATGGATAATCAAACATTACATTTTTATAGCAAGCTGATTTACATGTACATACATCGTAACTACACAATTTAATGGAACCTTAATCAAACATTACGTCTTTTCATAGCAAGCTTTTCTGCATGTACACACAGTAAGTAACAAATGTCTCTGAGTAACCTTTTTTTGTAAAGCTGGCAGCCCGAGCAGCAGATAGAGAGCTAGCAGACTTCAAGAGAGAGAACGCCCTCTTCAGGCAGAAGTAAGCAGAGAATTTAAAAGACCAAGATACATTTTTGGAATTCTTAGAACATTGGAACTTATTTGAGTTTTTTTATTAAATGCATCACACACAAAATATTTGTTTATAGGATTACAGACACACAGTTTAAGATGGAAGCCCTCGACAAAGATCCTTTTGCTTTGGACAGTCTGGCCAGGCCTTTACCTTTCCGAGGTCAACACCCACACAAATACATACACAAAATATTACACAGTACAGTATTTGAACCCTAACTTATAAATGTAGGGTCAAGACGTCCTGGTTATTTAACTTTGCAAACTGTTCTACTTCACCAGCTGAAAGACTGCCATATGGTTCTTCTCCTCTTGGTCGACCTGCGTCTGAAAGCCGAGCTTTACTTTCTCCTCCAACACTTATAGAAAGTTCTCTGGCCAGATTGTCACCCAGAGGTATGTGTGCCCTGATACAGTGGTTCTCAACATTTTTTCAGTGATGTACCCCCTGTGAACATTTTTGTAATTCAAGTACCCCCTAATCAGAGCAAAGCATTTTTGGTTGAAAAAAAGAGATGAAGAAGTAAAATACAGCACTGTGTCATCAGTTTCTGATTTATTAAATTGTATAGCAGTGCAAAATATTGCTCATTTGTAGTGGTCTTTGTTGAACTATTTGGGAAAAAAAATAAAATAAATATAACTAAAATCTTGTTGAAAAATAAACAAGCGATTCAATCATAAATAAAGATTTCTACATATAGCAGTAATCATCAACTTAAAGTGCCCTCTTTGGGGATTGTATAGAGATCCATCTGAATTCATGAACTTAATTTTAAACATTTCTTCACAAAAAGATAAATCTTTATGGAACATGTCCACAAAAAATCTAGCTGTCAACACTGAATATTGCATTGTTGCATTTCTTTTCACAGTTTATGAACTCACATTCATATTTTATTTAGGTATTATTCAAAATAAATATTTATAAAGGATTTTTGAATTGTTGGTATTTTTAGAATATTTTTTAAAAAATCTCACGTACCCCTTGGAATACTTGCAAGTACCCCCAGGGGTACGCGTACCTCCATTTGAGAACCACTGCTCTAATATACAGTTTGTTGCAGGTTTACTTCAAACCAAGCGAGACAATAACACCGCAAAAACATCCAGTTGGAAAGAATCAATATTAAATGGTTACTTTTTATTTTTCATTGGTTAAATCTTTTTAAACAGTGCTCTAGTGGAGCATATGGAACTTTACCATATTAAATGAGGTGTGTTGTGACTTAAAATTGTGATAAATTTACAAGTGAAATGCATGTTTTGTTGACATTAACAATTTGCTGCTTTTCGACTAAACTGTCTTGTCAAAAATAACATGCATGCTCTTTTACCATGAGTAAATATCAAAACTGTGGAATTAAAATATTTTTTCATGTAACAAATGACATGTTTTGGATTATTTGCCTTATATTTTGTTATCAGAATATTTTTCCTGATACTTTTTACACTGATATGTTTCCTTCTCTTCAACCATGCACCATACTCTGTTTTACTGTCATGGTTTCTCTTCCAGTGCCCCGTTCTCTAGGAGAGCCCAGTGGCCAAGGAGAGCTGGAGCGGAGTGGAGGTCCACGCTCAGACAGTGGCTCTATTTCTCCTTCATGGGAAAGAGATCGCAGGGGACCTCCACCTGGACCCCTACCGATGCCCCCTGGGCAACTTCCACCTCAGGGTGTGTATTTATTTATTAAAGAAAAAAATCCTGCTAAACACAAAGGTTTAAAGTTAGATGATTCTTAGTAGGCAGAATTTCATTATTTGTGTCTCCATTCTTGTATTCATGTTACAACGATACACAAGTCTGTAGCTAGGTAGCAGCAGTGCTAAATTTAATCAACAGGCTACCTGTCAGTTAAACCCAGTAGAAGCAGTAAGTAATTAGTTCTCATTTTAATTCAAGTGGGTCATGCAGAAAATAATTGAGAAGCACTGACTTATACTTTTACGACATGTATATGTCATCTCTGGTTTCTTGCATTCATATTCGTATCAATCCTCATTGTGTCTTGAAGCTGTTTATCAGTACTGTATTGCCAGTAATGGTAATTGTAAACGTATGTAGTAGTTGAAAAGTGACTAATCAAAGGGTGTCTAAACTTTTTCCACCAATAGCCACATCGAGAAAAAGGATACGGGTAGAGCACTTTGATTCAGTATTTGTAATTTT
>NC_084613.1:61493782-61576282 GCF_033978795.1 Nerophis ophidion | reverse complement strand
CCGGCTTCTCTGGGCCTGAGATCATCTAACATGTACTGATGCAAAGTGGAAATGTGGTCTGTGGTCTGACGAGTCCACATTTTATATTGTTTTTGTAAATATTCGACATTGTGTCATCCGGACCAGGGGGGGAAGCTGACCATCCAGACTGTTATCGACACAAAGTTCAAAACCCAGCATCTGTGATGGTATTGAGGTGTGTTAGTGCCCAAGGCATGGGTAACTTACACATCTGTGAAGGTACCATTAATGCTGAAAGGTACATACAGGTTTTGAAACAACATATGCTGCCATCTAAGCGCCGTCTTTTTCATGGACCCCCCTGTTTATTTCAGCAAGACAATGCCAAGCCACATTCAGCACGTGTTACAACAGTGTGGCTTCGTAAAAAAAGAATGCGGGTACTTAAATGGCACGCCGGCACTCCAGACCTGTCTCCCATCGAAAATGTGTGGCGCATTATGAAGTGTAAAATACGACAGCAGAGACCCCGGGTTGTTGAACGACTGAAGCTCTACATAAAACAAGAATGGGAAAGAATTCCACTTTCAAAGCTTCAACTCTTAGTTTCCTCAGTTCTCAAACGTTTATTGAGTGTTGTTAAAAGAAAAGGTGATGTAACCCAGTGGTGAACATGCCCTTTCCCAACTACTTTGGATCGCGTTGCAGCCATGAAAACCTAAGTTATTTATTATTTGCAAAAAAAAAAATAAAGTTTATGAGTTTGAACATCAAATATCTTATCTTTGTAGTGCATTCAATGGAATATGGGTTGAAAAGGATTTGCAAATCATTGTATTCTGTTTATATTTACATCTAACACCATTTCCCAACTCATACGGAAACAGGGTTTGTACACGCTAGGGGTGTAATGGTACACAAAAGTTTTGGTTCGGTACGTACCTCGGTTTAGAGATCCCGGTTCGGTTCTTTTTCGGTACAGTAAGAAAATAACAAAATGTAATTTTTTGGGTTATTTATTTACCAAATTTGTAAACAATGGCTTTATCCTTTTAACATTGTTACCAATAATTCTGCCCACGTCTAGATTAGATAAAATGACAAAACTTTTTTTCTACATATAAAAAGTGCAACAATAAACAGTTTCAAGTCAACTCATCATGCTTAATTTATTACAGCATTTGGGAAGCCTTTAGTTGATTTTTATTACTCAAAGGGGAACATTATCACCAGACCTATGTAAGCGTCAAAATATACCTTTAAGTTGCAGAAAAAAGACCATATGTTTTTTTAACCGATTTCCGAACTCTAAAAGGGTGAATTTGGCCATTTAAATATGCTGTAATTGTGTGCTTTCAGAATGTTGGAATGAGTTGATTTTTATTTTTGTATTCATTAATAAGGGAAGGAACAGCATTTTTTTTTCTAATGTTCAAAATACGTTGATGATTTGCTTTGTTATACCCAGAAATAAATTAAATATGTGGGAACGGCGTGGCGCAGTTGGGAGAGTGGCTGTGCCAACAACCTGAAGATTCCTGGTTCGATCCCCACCTTCTACCAACCTTGTCACGTCCGTTGTGTCCTTGAGCAAGACACTTCACCCTTGCTCCTGATGGGTCGGGGTTAGGGCCTTGCATGGCAGCTCTCGCCATCAGTGTGTGAATGTGTTTGTGAATGGGTGAATGTGGAAATAGTGTCAAAGCGCTTTGAGTACCTTGAAGGTAGAAAAGCGCTATACAAGTATAACCCATTTACCATTGTTTGATTTCATAAATCCTATAGCACACGTGTAACTCAACTATAAGTGGTGTTATCGTCAGTTTAGGAATCTAACAGAGTTTGTGGCTCTAGGTGGGTTTTATTTGGGGGGAAATGGGCTAAAATGGCTCTTTGTACAGTGAAGTTTTCCGACCCCTGGATTAGATCATAATTGATTGAAACTTTTATTAGTAGATTGCACAGTACAGTACATATTCCGTACAATTGACCCCTAAATAGTAACACCCGAATAAGTTTTTCAACTTGTTTAAGTCGGGGTCCACGTTATTCAAATTCATGGTAAACACACAAAGCTAATGAGCGTGTACATGTTACGTATGTGTGGAGATACATCATTTTGTGGTAAAAGCCATGAATAGTATATGACATACTTGCCAACCTTGAGACCTCCGAATTCGGGAGGTGGGGGGCGTGGTAGGGTCGGGGGGCGTGGTTAAGAGGGGTGGCGTATAATTCACCAACTCGAGTATTTCATATATATTTCATATATATATATATATATATATATATATACATATATATATATATATATATATGTATATATATATATATATATATGTATATATATATATATATATATGTATATACATATGTATATATATATATACATATGTATATATATATATATATGTATATACATATGTATATATATATATATATATATATATACATACATATGTATGAAATACTTGACTAAGTGAATTCTAGCTATATATATTTATTTTATTATATATATAAATAAAATAAATAGTTGAATCTCAGATGGCACCTATCAAATACACAGTAATAAAAACACAGTTGTTCTACTAACTGTACTGTGCTTGCTGGTTACTAAAAAAAAACAACAACACTTACCTTTCACTATTTGAGTAACGTTTGTTCTGCCATTTGCGTATTGGCAAGCGATGTCCGAATCCGGGAGCATCCTTCATGGATTTGTTGTAGACATCCGCAAATGAGAATGGGATGTTTTTTCCAGCTATCAGCATTGCCATCTTTGTCTCAGCTTAAGATACGCCATCGGGTCTCCATTTTGCGAGGTGGGCCATAATACTGGGTTGTGAACGATGCTGCGCTGCGGATGCTTTGTGCTTTGCTGACCGTTCATGGCTAAGTATTTCCGTTCACCGTGTTCAATGGAGAAGTCTGCTCTACAAAATTTACAGGCAACATACCCCTTCCCCTTCGAACTCTCCTGGATAAACTGAAATTCTTGTTTCCAATCGTTCTGGAACTTGCAAGCGTATTTCTTCATTTTGCTCGTCGACGGTGTAATATATTGGGTTGGAGTCAATAACCAGGCGACGTGATAGAGTTACGTCTCTTTACTGTGGGCTTCAGAACAGACATTCTATTCTATGTACAGTAGATGGCAGTATTGTCCTGTATAAGAGGGTCACAACATTGAGTCAGGTTCTCAAGGAGCTGGAGTGGTCGTGGACTCCAGCTCCGTCTGAATTTTGGGAGATTTTCGGGAGAAAATTTGTCCCGGGAGGTTTTCGGGAGAGGCGCTGAATTTCGGGAGTCTCCTGGAAAATCCGGGAGGGTTGGCAAGTATGGTATATGATATTCTGCTTTCATGGATAAATGTTTGCCTTTTAGACATTGTTTTAACATTATCTGATTTTATATTTTTATCAACATGTGATAGCGGGGACCCTGCCATTCAAAACTAGACTCCTACATTACTAACAATTAATGTAACTATAGCTGAAAAAATAGTACAATAGCGATAGGAGAACACCATGGAGTTCATGTATGCTTAATGATGCACTTACATTATTATATACACTATCAGAGACAGAAACTCTTCATTTAACACAATGTTCTTTTTTGCTGCTTCAACACAGCTCAATCAACACTGTCTGTAACACACCCACACACACACACACCGCACAATGAGCTAACACACACAACGTTACGCTAATAGCTAATGAGCCTTCACCTCAAGCCATATATATATATATATATATATATATATATATATATATATATACATACACAATGTGTATATATATGTGTATATATACACACACTTATATGTATATATGTGTATGTATGTATATGTACTGTATGTATGTAAATATATGTTCTTATACGTATGTATATAAATATTTGTACATATATGTATGTATATATGTGTATATATACACAGATGTATGTATGTATGTATATATGTGTGTATATATATAATGTATGTGTGTATATATATATATATACATATATACACCAACAGAATACAATTACTTGCAAATCCTTTTCAACCTATAGTCAATTGAATAGATTGCAAAGACAAGATACTTAACATTTGAACTGAAAAATCCAATTTTTTGCAAATATTAGCTCATTGGGAACAGGTGGGTGCCATGGTTGGGTATGAAAGCAGCTTCCATTAAATGCTCAGTCATCCACAAACAAGGATGGGGTTGGGGTCACCACTTTGTCAACAAATGCCTGAGCAAATTGTTCAAGAACAACATTTCTCAACCAGCTATTGCAAATAATTTAGAGATTGCACGGTCCGTAATATCATCAAAAGGTTCAGAGAATCTGGAGAACCCACTGCACGAAAGTAGCACGCCTGAAAACCAGCATTGACCTTTGATCCTTCGGGCGGTATTGCATCAAAAATCGACATCAGTGTGTAAAGAATATCACCACATGGGCTCAGGCACACGTCAGAAAACCACTGTCAGTAACTACAGTGGGTCGTTACATCTGTAAGTGCAACTTAAAACTGTACTATGCAAAGTGAAAGCCATTTATCAACAACACCCACGAACACCGCCGGCTTCGCTGGGCCCGAGCTCATCTAAGATGGACTGATGCAAAGTGGAAAAGTGTTCTGTGGTCTGATGAGTCCATCCATCCATCCATCCATTTTCTACCACTTATTCCCTATGGGGGATGGCGGGGGTTGCTGGAGCCTATCTCAGCTACAATTGGGCGGAAGGCAGGGTACAGGGAGTTTATGCTTTATATGTGTTCAAAGTCAATCAATCAAAGTTTATTTATATAGCCCTAAATCACCAGTGTCTCAAAGGGCTGCACAAGCCACAATGACATCCTCGGCTCAGATCCTACATCAGGGCAAGGAAAAATTTAACCCAATGGGCTACAATTAGAAACCTTGGAGGGAGCCGCAGATGTGGGGACCTCCCCCCGCCTGGGCTACCGGTGCAATGGACATTGAGTGGATCTAGTTAATAGTGTGACAATCCAGCCAATACTAGGGTCATCAAGGGATCATCTTGAGTGGAGACTTATTTATAAATGGTTGATTTATATAGGCAAGTATGGTAAAGTTTTGTACCTGACAAGTTTCGGCCAACTTGCTTCTGCAGCCTTCATCAGAGGTGTCACGTGATGTTAGCGTGACGTCATCTGTGACGTGTTATATGGATTGTTGAGTGGAGACAGGTCAGCATGTACCATGAATTGATTAACGTGGACCCCAACTTTTTCGGGTGTTACCATTTAGTGTTCAATTGTACTGATATGCAATCTACCAATAAAAGTTTCAACCAATCAATCAAAGCAGCTCAGAGACGTCTCCAACTGATGCACAGATGAGTGGTCCACCGCGGGTCCCAACTTTGAACAGCTAGAACGTCATCTGTGGTGACCTAATTTGTACCCCCCCCTCCTCCGCGAAGGAGATGGGGGCAGAGCAGAAAAGAGACGGCAGATCAACTGGTCTAAAAGGGGGGTCTATTTAAAAGCTAGAGCATACAAATTAGTTTTAAAATGGGACTTAAATGCTTCTACTGAGGTAGCATCGGGTAGTGTTGCTTATTGTTTAAGAAGTTCACTCAATGTAGTGTTTATTAGTTATGTGCAAACTACTCTCGATGGTCTCTGAATAACTGCAACACCAGTCTGTTGCTGTTAGCCCATATAATCATGACGCTAACACTAAAATTCATCCATTTTCTACAGTTTGTCCCGTTCAGGGTCGAGGGGGGTGTGAATTAGCTAAATGTACATGCATTCATAGATTTGCTTTCAGTCCGTATTCCCTCCTCCTCCTTTCTTCTCTTTATAGGCCTCACCGGATAACTTTGATGTCCCACTTTTCATCGTAAGATTATCTATTAGATAAAATTGCTCCACTTCTTTGATCGTAAAACGATTCCACCGGCAGGTAGCAAATACGTCACGTCATAGGTTAGATTGTTTTGTTTTTTCTAAGAAAATGTTCAATGCAGCTGAGATAGGAGCCAGCGCCCCCCGCAGCCCCAAAAGGGAATAAGCGGTAGCAAATGGATGGATGGAGGGTGCGCCATTTTTTTTTACGTTCTGCAGTTTGGCTCCCCCTCCTGTTTCCCCAGAAGCGATAGTCCATACATCCATTCATTTCCTACCGCTTGTCCCTTTTGGAGTTGCAGGGGGTGTGCTGGAGCCTATCTCAGCTGCATATGGGCGGAAGGTGTACACCCTGGACAAGTCGCCACCTTATCACAGGGCCGTGTCATTCAATCAACTGGCAAAAAAGAGGTGACTCTTTATTTGCTTCACAAATTAGAATAAGGAAACATTTTGAAGTGCATCGATGGGAGGGAAAAAAAAGGATTTATTTAAGAAGGTAGCCAAGGAAATGGTGAACGCCAGCTTCATTTGGATCCCAGGAACAAAATACGAGTGAGATCATGGAGGAGAATGAAGCACTGCAGGTATTTTACAAGGCAAGGAATAAAGCGTACATAAACCTCTTCAAGCTGCATTCGTGCACTCCAATTTGATTTGTAATAACTGCATTCTGGGCAAATGTATCTAGAACCATAGCAAACCTCATTTGAAGCGGTATCGGGGCACCAAAGGTCTTTTCTTCCAGATCTAAACTACTTCCATCAATACTCCTAACAAATGAACCTAGAGCCAGTCAATGTTTTCTTTCTATTCGCCGTCAAAGAATCCTTCAAAACATCCATCAACCCATTTTCTAACGCTTATTCCCTTTGGGGTCGCGGGGGGCGCTGGTGCCTATCTCAGCTACAACCGGGTGGAAGGCGGAGTACACCCTGGACAAGTCACCACCTCATCGCAGGGCCAACACAGATAGACATACAACATTTACACTCACATTCACACACTAGGGCCAATTTAGTGTTGCCAATCAACCTATCCACGGGTGCATGTCTTTGGAGGTGAGATGAAGCCGGAATACCCGGAGGGAACCCACGCATTCAAGGGGAGGACATGCAAACTCCACACAGAAAGATCCCAAGCACGGGATTGAACCCTGAATACTCAGGACCTTCGTATTGTGAGGCAGACGCACTAACCCCTCTTCCACCGTGATGTCCTCCTTCAAAACAACTCTCTCCCATTAGTCTTTGCTTTGGACCTGCATCCATCAACTCCGGGTGGACCTTTCGGTAGTGGTGTCAAATTAGTGGCACAAGCTCAGATGATTTATTGATGTTGTCTGCTAGTTGACATCAGCATAGCCAATCGAGACATAAATAATGTAATCTGTCCCAATTTTACAGCGCACATTCGGTACACCAAAATGCCTTGTTTTGGTGTGACGTCGTAGGTCAGCCGGAAAAGCAATACATAAATTGGCATTAAAAGGATTTAAGCAGAATAAATCAGACTAATTTAGTGCATAAAATCAACTTTACATTTGCAAGGACTATCAAATGTATGTAATGAGTTTGTGATTGGAGGGGAAAATTGGAGAATTACAACATGAATGTGCCCCCCCCTCAAAAATAAAAGAAATTACACATTTTCTTAGCCCAGCATATGTTTTTTTTTCTTTCTTTTTTCGGAGCAGACGCTTAATTAAATCCAAGAACTGTTTTGTAACTTGAAATACAGACATCATGACAAACCAGATGCTTGTTATAAAAAACAAACAAAAGCAAAGCATCCCTGAAACCATTCCCTGCATCACATGAGCAGCTGCTTTGAGGATAAATGTCACTGTTCAAAAAGATGCTGATGAGCAAAATGCTGAGGCAAATTGTAAAATATTCCACTTCTTTGGAATCATGTGACAAAAAAATAAACAGGGAAAAGGTGCTGAGCTGACCTGAGCAGAGTGAGTCACATTGAGCTAACTGTTGAAATTCTCATGGAAACATGTACATTTCAATAGGATTATTAAACATGATTACATTTAGGAAGAATACGCTCAGTGAGAATCTTGTTTGTGTTCTCATATTTTGCAATGAAACCAATAATTTGCTGTCCTGTTTTGGGCCCTAATAGAAACTATGTTTTTCTTTGAAGCGAGTCAGTCTGCAACTGGTGTCTTCCAGCTTACTCACATGGTTCTCACATGTGCGCTAGCTGATTGATGATTTTTTGTGCGTGTGTTTTGTGTTGGTACAAAAGGTTGTGTTGCGCATGTGTCCGGGATCACATCTGTGGAGTTGCTTCTGTCTCAACAGTTGAGAATAGGTCGGTTTCTGTCCGTTCTGAATGGGAAGCTGGCGTTGTCGGAGTCCACCTTCCCTCTGTGAGGGCCCAGGGTGGCAACAGCCTGGATGACAACAAACACAAATGCATCTTTAATAATGAAGCTTGAATGAACTAAGTTTAAGACATGGGCCTACCTTTCTAATAGCTGTCCAGTCCTCCAAAATGTCCAAATCAGGAAGCATGTAAACTATATAAGGGCGTATGCAGGGTTAAGGACAATGGTGGTCAGCATCAACTAAAACAGATGCATTAACAGTTGAAGGATATCAGAGACAACTGAAGGCCGTCTCCTCTTCTTATCAGGACTTAAAGCGTCTCTTCTTTTCTTCCTCCCTGATAACTCGTCATTCCACAGCTCTGATGGACATAGAAAATGTTTAATGTTGAGTGACTGGCAGCATGGAATTTTAAAATACGCTGTAGAAGTCTTTTATGGGAGAGAAAAAAAGCATGGAAATATAAATGGAGTATGCATATTACCTGATGTTATATCGATGCTGTGTCGGTCTTCCTCCAGTCTTCTGATCTTCTCCTCCAGCTCACTTTGAACTGTGTCAAGCAGTAGCAGCTTTTCACTCTGCACAAAAAAACCTCATCTCAGAACAAAGCCTGCATTTCATTTTCTGCTTGTGCACCCCAACCATTAATACAGCATTTATTGGAGAAGGTGATGTTAGAAAGAGATTTCAATGCCCCTAGGACTTTGCTGGCTTTTTTTTCGTGATTGTTACGGCCTAAAATTTCTCATTTCGCTGCAGCATTTTCAAACGTTGCAACAATTTATCGCTTATTTTTTTAATTTCATAGATTTGTAATCAGTGTCAAGTCTTTTTTTCTAATAACACTCCAAAAACAGCATTTCAACAAATTTAACAAAAATATGATTGATTTTCATCTTAAATTAAACGTTTTGAACATTGACTGATTTACCAGTTCCCCCAGGGTCTAGTGAGCATTATTTAAGATGCTTAAATTTGCAGAAGTTGTCAAAATTGCAGTGCAAAGTAAATGCTTTTTAGGGGTTTGTTGCAATAAATTTAAGGGGGAGGTCAAAGTTGCAATGAATTGTTGTGATTTTACCTCTCTAATTATAATAGGGAAACAGTATTTACTGAACAAATATAAATGAAAAGATTAAGAAAAGGATTTGACCAACATGGCACACAAACATTTTCAAAATTGGCTTTATTCAGCCACACCAAGGTACATGTGTATTACTGCAAGGACAAGACTATCCCAGCCTTTACGGTTTTAAATAATTAATGCTCAAGACAAGTAATCAAAAAAATAATCTTAAAGAAAATTACTATAGAAATGACACTTTGTATACCAGCTGTACATTGGCTACTCTTGATAAATAGTGAATGAATGAAAGTCTTTAATTGTAAACAAGGAAGTAAAGACTTGGGGCAATCCAATTTTTGAAAATCCCAGTGACAGGCTAAAATGTGCAGGGAATTCAAGGAGAATGGACAAAATTGCGAGTATGCGCATAATTAGCCGGGATTGCTTAAATTTTCGTAAAATTACGCAACCACATCATGGCAAAATCCTGAAGGAACTGAGATTTGATTGTGTGCTTCCAAAGTCATACTATGTATACGACTTGTCCAGGGTGTAAATTGCCTTCCGGCCGAGTGGTGGGGATAGGCTCCAGCCCCCTCGCGACCACAAAAGGGACAAGAGGTATAAAATGGATGGATGTATGGCGTTTATACTCCCTTAACACTGCCTGACTGTTATTGAAAAGCCCAAGAAAAATGGAAAGCTCATAAAAAGTGTGCACACATGTGTGTTCCTATCCTAACCTCCCAGTGTTGGCACGCTGCCTGGATCTCACACTCATACTTATTCTTCACAGACTCCAAGCACAACTCCTTGTAGATGCCTGACACAAAAAAACGAAAGAGACGGACTAAGTGAACACAAATGCACAAACGTTTGAGGTTTTAGGACGAGTGTTCAAATTACCTGCCACCTTGGTGCGGACCTGCATGTTTTCCAACAACACTGCCAAAGGATCCAAATATTCTGCTGCACGGCCGGCCTCCACCTCTGAAAGCTTGCTGTTTACCTGAGTGAGGCGTTCTCGATACAGCCTAAACAAAGAAGTATTCTCTAAAACTAATGTCACAGAAAATCAGCTTTAGAAAATATTTTGGTCTTACTGGTCTTTAAGATCGGTGAACTGTTTCTCCAGATTCGACATTTCATCCAAACACTCCATCCTTCTCCGCTCACAATCCTCCTCGTCCATTTCTGGAACATGCAGAAGTAACAAATTACATGCTTGTGGTTGATTTTGTTTTGAGTTTCACCAAAAATGTGGGACAGTAAGGTCATGTTTTTTCTCACCTGAGCTGTCGCCATCCTCTGAGACTGAGGAAGTGTCTGAATCTTCCTCCTCTGAGCTAGACCCATCCTGATCATGCTCCTCCACCTCCATCTCCTCTGCTGTATTCTCCTTCTTCTCCCGATCGCGGTGCACCGGCATGGCAGCAAATTCTCGCTGTCAAAGAGTTTTTTCAACGAGATTTTAGCATTTGAAGGAACTATAGTTTTATTTCAAAATAAATACGATTGCATTATGATCTTGACTTTTTGTTTGCTGACATTATGCATCAATTTGTCAACTTACTTTAAATTCAGATGTGCAATTCTAGTTTACGTCATGAAAGTCCTTGAAAACGTTGAATATTGTAAAATACTTTAGGTGTTTTGATTTCGTAAGGACAGTATTTTCCTGTGATATAGATGTTGATGCAATTAACTGGACCATACAAAAGCTAAACGCCACGACATTAATATTAGCACGTTAGCTAGATAGCAAAATAAGCACTTATCACCAATTTATTTCGACACTTATCTGAATACCAAATTAGGGCACACATACGTATACGCGGATGGACGTACGCTGCAGGAAAATCGATTTTCTCCGAAATATGTCCAAAACTTATTTTCCTAGTCTACAATGCCGCTTTTTAAAGTAAATGCTAAAAACAAATCTCATTTACGAAGGGCTTTTAAGTATTTTGGGAATTGTAGTTTAAAAGGAATGATACCAAGCTATTAAAAGCAAACAAACCGGTCCCTCTGGACTACATTACCCAGAAATCTACACTGACAGAGCGCTCGAAAGGCGTTATCATTGAGTGCCTGTATACAATGAAATGGAAATGATTGGCATTGTTGCTTAATACACTTAAATGTCGATAATAAAATAGTACCTATCATGAAATATATTGGTCGTAAATGTGTGTGATTTTCATATTTTTTTAACCCTAATGATGTTCTGCAAGTGATGCTAGCTTAGCAGCTACTCAACCCTCAGGTTTCGGACTGCTGCGGGAAGGAGATGCAATGGAAGGATGCTACACCCGCCGCGGCTTACTAACGATGAGGCGTAGTGTAAATAAACGCTGTCCGTTTGGACACAGTTGTCTATTACTGTGCATAAGTGTGGAAGGTTGCTAACTCCTAAGTCAGTGAGTAGCTGGCATAAACTACGTTTTGGTTATTGTTTGACGATAAACGCTAGCCGGAGCTTGTCTAAATTGCTACCTTTTCCAGCTAGCACTTCCTTGCTGGCTAACATTTATCACCAAAAGTCCCCAGCCTCAGGAATGTTTTCCAAAAAGCCCCATGGGGACGTCAGAAAATCCACACAGAAAGTGTTGGACCCAAAGAAGGACGTCTTAACGAGGCTCAAACATCTGAGAATAGTCATAGGTAAGTTAAAGATCCTTGTTGAGATGCTAGCGTTGGTTACTGCGTGACAGTCTTGTCATAAGAAACCAAAGTACATCGTATACAAAAAAAAAGAACAGCTAAATGACTATTAAACGTGTACAAGCTATTTAATGATTTTGTTGCATCCAGTCATTAAATGAAACAATATTTTGAATATTTTATAGACTTGAGCCATTCCACTTTCCAAATGTAATATCACCCTAAAGCAGCGGTGTCAAACGTACGGCCCGCGGGCCGTATCAGGCCCGTGAACAGGTTTTATTCGGCCCGCGGGATGAGTTTGCTAGGACCCTATTGTATTTCTAAGGTTTTATTATTATTATTCCGCCGCCTCTTCGAGCCGTAATTTGACCCCCTTAACTTGCTCTTATGCTATCTGAACTCACTATGTTCTCTGCTGGCTGTACATATCCTAATGTAAGACCTACACTGTTTCAATGTCCATTTCTCTGTTGATGCAATTGTTGATGACTGAAGTACTGATATCAACCAAAGCTACTCATCCCACCCCCCGGATTGTAAATAATGTAAATAATTCATTGTGTATACTATGATGATTAACCCGTGTGATGACTGTATTATGCTGATAGTATATATTTGTACCATTAATTGATTAACATGGACCCCGACTTAAACAAGTTGAAAAACTTATTCGGGTGTTACCATTTAGTGGTCAATTGTACGGAATATGTACTGAACTGTGCAATCTACTAATAAATGTATCAATCAATCAATAACATGCTTCAAAACTCACCAAATTTTACACACACATCAGGTCTGGCGAAAATTGCCATCTAATAAAAACAAACAAACCCCAAAACTCAAAATTGCGCTCTAGCGCCCCCTAGGAAAAATCACAGACCAAACTGCTTGTAACTTCCGTTAGGAATGTCATGGAGACATGAAACAAAAGTATACAAATTAACTTGAAATTTTTGAATGAAAGAAACAGCTCTTCTACATGTGTCTAATGGATGTTGCAATAGCAATTCTTTGTATCTCTGATGATGGTCCATATGTACAAAATTAACCACATGGTGTTAGTACATCAATCAAAGAAAATGATCAAACTACATACATGGCATACTGTAATTTGATTTAGATATTTTTTTATCTTGATTGATTGAAAATGAACACCATTGAGTTGACTGATTAACATTATCACATTATTCATTCAGAAAATATAAATCACGACAAATAAAGATAGAATACTATAAACTGCAACATGTTAGTGTAAAAAAACAACAACATTATCATTTGTACATTTTCAGAATGTGCTTCTTCTATTTTTAAACACCGAAAACAATCTAAATGTGTCATTATTTTTAAGTTATCGTGCAGGGATTTTACCAGTCCGGCCCACTTGGGAGTAGATTTTTCTCCATGTGGCCCCCGATCTAAAATGAGTTTGACACCCCTGCCCTAAAGTGAAGGCTTCTGTAATGAGTATTAACCCATTTTAATAATGTACGGTGGTTTACTGTCTACTGATTTTTTTCCATTAAAACAGTTAAAGGCCTACTGAAACCCACTACTACCGACCACGCAGTCTGATGGTTTATATATCAATGATGAAATCTTAACATTGCAACACATGCTAAATTGCAATTTTAAATTTCCCGCAAAGTATCCGGTTGAAAACGTCACGGAATGATGACGCGTATGATGACGCGTGCGCGTGACGTCACTGGTTGTAGCGGACATGTTCTTCCAGTCCAATGCAAGCTATAGGAAGTCTGCGTTAATTGCATAATTACACAGTATTCTGGACATCTGTGTTGCTGAATCTTTTGCAATTTGTTCAATTAATAATGGAGAAGTCAAAGAAGAAAGATGTAGGTGGGAAGCGGTGTATTGCAGCTGCCTTTAGCAACACAAACACAGCCGGTGTTTCCTTGTTTACATTCCCAAAGGTGAAGCTTTACTATGGAACAGAGCGGTCAAGCGAACATGGTTCCCGACCACATGTCAACTGCCAGGTTTCGGTGAGAAAATTGTAGTAATAAGTCGGCTCTTACCGTAGACATAAGCGGAGCTTGCGTCCTTTTGAAGCTGCGGACTATTACCTCCTCCACCCGGAGACACTGGCGGTCACCACACCCGTGGCCACTACCCTCCGACTTTCAGGTACCATATAATCTCACTAAAACACTAGTAACACAATAAGCAGATAAGGGATTTTCCAGAATAATCCTAGTAAATGTGTCTGATAACATCTGAATCGCTCCCACTGCCCTCGCCTTTTCTTTTTTTTTTTTCTAGTCCTGCACTCTCACTATCCTCATCCACAAATCTTTCATCCTCGCTCAAATTAATGGGGAAATCGTCGCTTTCTCGGTCCGAATCACTCTCGCTGCTGGTGGCTATGATTGTAAACAATGTGAGTATGTGAGGAGCTCCACAACCCATCGTCTGCTTCTTCAGGTACAGGCAAGGCTTTTTAATTAGCGACCAAAAGCTGCAAACTTTACCGTCTATGTTCTCTACTAAATCCTTTTAGTAAAAATATGGCAATGTCGCAAAATTATCAAGTATGACACATAGAATGGACCTGCTATCCCCGTATAAATAAGAAAATCTCATTTCAGTAGGCCTTTAAGAATAATAATTCACATTAAAGTCCAACAAATAGTGTAGAAAAAACACTTTCTGTTATCATATGCACAATTAAAATAAGTGATTTTAGCCTTGGTTTGAAGATTGCCAATGTTGAGGCCTTACTGACATCTTCTGGAACAGTGGTTCTCAACCTTTTTTCAGTGATGTACCCCCTGTGAACATTTTTTTAATTCAATTTTGCTTGAAAAAAAGTGATAAAGAAGTAAAATACAGCACTATGTCATCAGTTTCTTATTTATTAATTGTATAACAGTGCAAAATATTGCTCATTTGTAGTGTTTTTTCTTGAATTTTTGGGAAAAAAATATATAAAAATAACTCAAAACTTGTTGATATAAAAAAATATGTTAATATTAATTCCTAATAACACATTAGTTTTTTATTATATTTATACATACAATTCTTTGAACATGGCCATGCAAATTATATAATGATGACATAATCCCAGGCCACGCCCCACAACACTCCTAGCCGTGCCCCATTACCACAAGTATATGAGCAATTAGGGGAAAAAATGACTATATAACACTTGTAATTGAGACCCTGAAGTATAAGATATTAAGATACAAAAACTAGAAAGCACCGTTATCAGTATATCTCTTAAAAATGTGGAATACAAAATATTTTTTTTATTATCAAACAAATTAATATTTATTAACACATGAACAGACACAGAAGTACCAATTAGTGATACATTTGAGTACCATATTAGTTCAAATGATAAAGGTCCTTATCCCTAGTTTCAATATTGCTGTGCAACTGCCCCTGTGAGCCACTGAAGTCTTGATTTTTACAGGGATTTGTCTTGCATAAGATTATATATTTTATTTTTTTTATGATTGACAAATTAAAAGGTAAAATATTAAAATTGTATCATTTACTGTGAAAATTACCCTCACATGTACAGAACACACCCACTTACTGGGTGGAGATGAAAACAATCTGTAGTATTTCCTCTCAATGTCCTGTCGAGTAGCCCCACTTCCTCTTTCCATTGTTAAGTGCTACTGTGAGTGCATATGTCCATGCAGATATGTGTGTGCGTGTGTGTGTGTGTGTGTGTGTGTGTGTGTGTGTGGCTGCCTGCGAGGAAGCGAGACCTGGACAAAGGGGTGTGCCTCCTTGCTCTAGGTTTTAACAATGAATATTCCAACTGCTGAACAAGATACTTCTCTCTTCGACATAACTATCATGGTGTCACGTCTGCAACAAAATGAGCAATTATGTGTGTCACGGTTAAATCATTGTTTAGACTAGTTTATACAGTATATCTTCTACACAGAGTTCTTTGTCTATGTTGTCAATGCTGCGTGTTGTTGAAACCTTTCTGACTGAGCACCTAAAAATGTGATCCATTGCCGTTGTGTTAAACATAAATTGTGCTGTAGAGTTAAATCCACAACAGTTCAGAGTAGTCTTAGCTCTGAATTTGACTGTTTGTAATCCTTCTGATGCAATCAGGTTGTTGAGTAAAATTGGTTATTGGCCAAAGATTTTTTCCAAAGATTTCCTTTCTATTACAAAACATTGTCAGATTTAAGTATTTTGACCTGTGAAACAATATCAGTATGTGTGCTGTGATGGACAGATCGGTGGATTATTCCAGTCGTATACTTTGGAATTGTAGACAATTTTTGTTGCTCCTTAGTCATTTTTTTCTTTATACATTACTTTTGAAATTGTTGTGTTGCTGCTAGTCGTGTCAGTCTGGAACTGTGAACAACTATCAAGCTGGTGGTTATTTACTGCTCCGCTCCCACACAATTTTCTGATTGCTAACATTAGCATTATCATTTTGATTTGAGAATCGAAATTAAAGTGAGTGTGAATGGTTGTATGTCTTATCTGTGTTGGCCCTGCGATAAAGTAGCGCCTTCTCCAGGGTGTACCCTGCCCCCTGCCAGAGTGCAGCAGGGATAGGCTCCAGCCTCCCCGCCACCCCAAAAGGGACAAGCGTTAGAAAATGGGTGGATGAAAGGTACTTACTAGTCCAGCTGGAACAGAGCCAAGGCAGCACCGGTTGAAATTCCCTCCTCGTCTCTGAGCTCAGGGTATCGAGTGAAAGCCGGGCCATTGTTGATCCTTGACTGTCTTTTTGTCCGGGTAGTCTCCCTTTTTCTTTTTTTGTCCCCTAAGACCAAACTTTTCTTTTTTTTTGTTGTTTTGCAGCTTTGGCCATGGATGGATGGATGGATGGATCTTTATTGTCATTGCATAACTACAACAAACGTTTTTTGCACCATGGCGTTTGCAGTGACTTCCATCTTTGTTACTAATGGGGAAAGAGGGAAGTGACGTATGCCGTAAATTAATCAGCACATTTGTAGTTTTTTGTGTGGCACGGTTCGTTTTGCGAGGCGGAGTTGTTAGATGCAAATGAGGCACTCCTTACCACACCCCCCTCACGCTGACTACACTTTCGTACAAGCCCTGCAGCTACGTTTGGTACAGTTTTTCTGTTTTGATAAGACTTTATGGAGTATGGACACCTGTGATTGCCACAAACTATCTAATTCTTACTTGACTTTCACCACAAAACAACATCCCAGATGATATAGTTAGACCAGCGGACCAGGAGGGAGGTGTCGATGCGGCAGACGAAAAAGTAAGGAAGCCCGGTTGTAAATTTCTGGTTTGAGATGCTGGCTACGGTTAAACTTCTACCGGATCTTTCTCTCTCCAATGCTGAATCCTGGACATATACAGGTACATATTGACAATAAAATACTTTTCTATTCTGTTATTATGTTAATACTTTCACTGCTATTGCTTTGACCACTTGTAAACAACAGTGGTTCAAGCTGACTATAGAGTAAACTAGACTACGAGCTACATCACAAAAGTAACAACAAATTATATTACTAACTGGTTCATTGCCAAACACAGTAGGCACTGATCCAATTAAGAGTATTTTGAAAATGTTTTGTTATTTTGCCAAACAACGATGACACTGTTGTTTTACATTAGAAGGCTATGCTAGCTACACAACAACTCAAGCTAACAATGCTAACGTATCATTCACACATTTCCAACCTACTGTTATTACTGATATTTCTGTGTTTCTTCCATTGCCATAAATAGTATTCACCAAGCCTGCCATTAAAAATGTTTTTTTGGAAAATCTATTTTTTTGAAGGTTTGTGGTTGATGAAGTACTCTTGTTGGCACACAATGCAACTTCTTCACAGTTAAAGGCACATTGCCAAAAATCCTACAAGATAAAAGTTAGAAAATTTTTACTTCGGATGAGGCCTTCCACCTGAATGCAGCTGAGTTCCTGTAGGCTCCAGCACCCCCCACGACCCCGAAAGGAACAGGCAGTAGAAAATGGATGGATGGATGGAGTTTGAAAGTTTGTGTTGTGAATTGTGCTGGTTAAAACAACCAACAACAGAGCATTTTCCTTCATTGAGTTTAATTGTAAACATGATGTTGCGATACAGTTGGATTTACTTAAATTAAAAATGGCTGACTCGCGTAAATGTGTTTGGGTAAAATTCTAACATATATGGATAATACGCTGATGTCACACTTGAACAAAAGGTGACAATTGAACAAATGAACCGTTTGCCAGAAGTATTAATGAAGAAGCCAAGATTGTTCTATAAATATCTCCGCAATGCCTCCACGGTTTCATTTCAAACTTTCGGGACTTATGCAGATTACAAATACACATTAACAGGAACCAATAGGTAAGAAAAGTTGGTTCTGCATTATAGGGCCCCTTAAAGAACTTTTATGTCCGCAGGGAGGCTGGTTGGGTGAATATGAATAAAAGAAGCGTTTGGTAACTTTTAGGGTGTAAAAAAACCCCACTTATCTGCAAACAGGAGAATAGGGTCCCAAACACATATCAAAAGCAATGATATCAGTTAATTTGAACAAATCAAATCCAACTAGTGTGACTCATACTTGCCAACCTTGAGACCTCCGAATTCGAGAGATTGGGAGGGGGGGAAGAGTTAGTGTGGCAAGGGATTCTGGGTATTTGTTTTGTTGTGTTCATGGTGCGTCATGGTGCAGATGTTCTCCCGAAATGTGTTTGTCATTCTTGTTTGGTGTGGTTCCACAGTGTGGCGCATATTTTTAACAGTGTTATAGTTGTTTATACGGCCACCCTCAGTGTGACCTGTATGGCTGTTGATCAAGTATGCGTTGCATTCGCTCATGTGTGTGTGAAAAGCTGCATTTATTTTGTGACTGGGCTGACACGCTGTATGTACAGAGGAAAAGCGAACGTGACGACAGGTTGTAGAGGACGCTAAAGGCAGTGCCTTTAAGGCACGCCCCGAATATTATTGTCCGGGTGGAAATAGGGAGAATTTCGGAAGAACACTTGCGCGGGAGATTTTCAGGAGGGGCACAGAAATTCGTGAGTCTCCCGAAAAAATCGGGAGGGTTGGCAAGTATGGTGGGAATGCAGATTAATGGCCTTTGATGTGTCAACATGGGCCAAATGGATATGTACTCTAACTTTGACATATTTAGACAAACTTTATTGATCCACAGGGGAAATTGTTCAACATTTAATAAATCACCCCATAACTTAAATAGCTGAAGCCTTAAGGCATAATGGAATGTAAAGTAACAATCAAAATATCTGCTTCTCACTAGGTCGAGAAACTTTGGCTATTAAATGTACTTTCATCAATTGCATACTAGAAAATGAGATCTGGTTGTCTTAGATTTTTGCTGTGTTTTACTGGTTGTTAGAATATACACTAGCCCTGGATGACCATTAAATTGTGGCTGTTGTAGTGTTAGAAATACATACATACACTCATGCATGTTATCAAGTTTCATCGAACATATATTAATGTTGTTCGCCCAAGGGAATCTGGGTAAAACACGGCACACTGACAGAGCTTAAAGGGCAACATTATCAAAATTTCAAAAGGGTTAAAAACAATAAAAATCAGTTCCCAGTGGCTTGTTGTATTTTTTGAAGTTTTTTTCAAAATTTTATCCGTCCCGGAATATCCCTAAGTAAAGCTTTAAAATGCCTTATTTTTGCCATCTTCGAAACCACTATCCATTTCCCTGTGACGTCATACAGGGCTGCCTATACAAACAACATGGCGGTTGCCACAGCAAGATATAGCGACATTAGCTCGGATTCAGACTCGGATTTCAGCGGCTTAAGCGATTCAACAGATTACGCATGTATCGAAACAGATGGTCGGAGTATGGCGGCAGATAGCAAAAACGAAATTGAAGAAGAAATTGAAGCTATTGAGCGAATAGCTATTGACGCTATTCGGCCATAGCGTGGGTGTACCTAATGAAGTGGCCCATAGCATGGCTGCCTTATTAGCATCGCCGGTAAAATGTGCAGACCAAACGATCAGGACTTTCGCAACTTGTGACACTGGAGCAACTTAAATCCGTCAAGTGGTAAGTGTTTGTTTCGCATTAAATGTGGGTATCTAGTTTCAAATGTACATACAGCTGGCGTAAATAGCGTGTTAGCATCGATTAGCATAGCATGTTAGCATCGATTAGCTGGCAGTCTTGCCGTGACCAAATATGTCTGATTAGCACATAAGGCAACAACATCAACACAAATCACCTTTGTGATTTCATTGACTTAATCGTTGCAAATGCATCTGCAGGTTATCCATACATCTCTGTGCCACGTCCGTCTTAACATCGCCGGTCAAATGTGAAGACACTCTGGTACATTCAATGGGGGTCTGGCGGCAGATTTCTTGCCAGTGGTGCAACTTGAATCCCTCCCTGTTAGTGTTGTTACACCCTCCGACAACACACCGACGAGGCATGATGTCTCCAAGGTTCCAAAAAATAGTTGAAAAAAAACGAAAATAACAGAGCTGAGACCCGGTGTTTGTAATGGAAAATTAATATGGCGGGTGTGTTACCTCGGTGACGTCACGTTCTGACGTCATCGCAAAAAGACCGATAAACAGAGAGGCGTTTAATTTGCCAAAATTCACCATTTAGAGTTCGGAAATCGGTTAAAAAAATACATGGTCCTTTTTCTGCACTATCAAGGTATATATTGACGCTTGCATAGGTTTGGTGATAATGTTCCCCTTTAACCTATTGTTATTGTAACAGTCTACAAGATTAACACAGTTCGCTTCTCTTTTTTCCCCCTCCGTTTATCTGCTTTCCTTTGTAATTCAAGTTATTATTACATATACAGGATGTATTGTTGCATTTGAAACAATTGTGTTGTTGATAAAGGAGGTGATTATTGTTATTAGTATTATTCATTACAAATAGTGCTAGTCATATTATTATTTGTATTGCTCTATATGTAGTGCAATAATGTTCATTGTCATTTCTGTGTTATTATTATTTACTTTACTAACTGCTTCTATGCTATCACTTTTCGTATCATATTTGTATATATCGTATTTGCTGATGTTGTTCTGTTGTTGTTGTTGCTGTTGTTGTGTCTTTGTCAGATCTCCCTCTTGTCCTCGCAATTTCCCCCTCTGTCCTCCTTTTTTTCCTAATTTCTATCCCGTCCTGCTATGGTCCGGCTGCGCCAAACATTAATTTAAATCCATTTAAAAGTCAAAACAGTCTTTTCCTTCCGAGTTAAAACTTCTTTCATCAATATACATAGCCTTTTAAATGAACTCAGAGACATTAAAAAATTCTGTTTCCGGTCTTTTTTGCTTCATACCTGCATCCGCCCCGTTACATTCTTGGTAGTAGCTAGGAGTGTGGGAAAAAATTGATTCAAATTTGAATCACGATTTGTCACGTTGTGCGATTGAGAATCGATTGTCATTTTTAAAAAATCGATTTTTTTTTTATTGATTTTTTTTGTCAATTTTTTTTTTTTATCAATCTAACAAAACAATACACAGCAATACCATAACAATGCAATCCAATTCCAAAACTAAACCTGACCCAGCAACACTCAGAACTGCAATAAACAGAGCAATCGAGAGAAGACACAAACACGACACAGAACAAACCAAAAGTAGTGAAACAAAAATGAATATTATCAACAACAGAATCAATATTAGTTATAATTTCTGCATAGCAGTAATTAAAAATCCCTCATTGACATTATCATTAGACATTCATAAAAATAAAAAAAAAGAACAACAGTGTCACAGTGGCTTACACTTGCATCGCATCTCATAAGCTTGACAACACACTGTGTCCAATATTTTTACAAAGATAAAATAAGTCATATTTTTGGTTCGTTTAATAGTTAAAACAAATTGACATTATTGCAATCAGTTAATAAAATATTGTCCTTTACAATTATAAAAAGCTTTTAAAAAAAAATCTACTACTCTGCCAGCATGTCAGCAGACTGGGATAGATCCTGCTGAAATCCTATGTATTGAATGAATACAGAATCGTTTTGAATCGGAAAAATATACAAACCCCGTTTCCATATGAGTTGGGAAATTGTGTTAGATATAAATATAAACGGAATACTATGATTTGCATATCATTTTCAACCCATATTCAGTTGAATATGCCACAAAGACAACATTTTTGATGTTCAAACTGATAAACTTTTTTTTTTTTTGCAAAATAATCATTAACTTTAGAATTTGATGCCAGCAACACGTGACAAAGAAGTGGGTAAATGTAACAATAAATACTGATAAAGTTGAGAAATACTCATCAAACACTTTTTGGAACATCCCACAGGTGTGAAGGCTAATTGGGAACAGGTAGGTGCCATGATTGGGTATAAAAGCAGCTTCCATGAAATGCTAAGTAATTCACAAACAAGGATGGGGCGAGGGTCACCAATGTGTAAGCAAATTGTCGAACAGTTTTAGAATAACATTTCTCAACGAGCTATTGCAAGGAATTTATTGATTTTACCATTTACGGTCCGTAAAATCATGAAAAGGTTCAGAGAATCTGGAAAAATCACTGCACGTAAGCGATGATATTACGGACCTTTGATCCCTCAGGCGGTACTGCATCAAAAACCGACATCGGTGTGTAAAGGATATCACCACATGGGCTCAGGAACACTTCATAAAACCACTGTCAGTAACTACAGTTGGTTGCTACATCTGTAAGTGCAATACTCTGCTATGCAAAGCAAAACTCATTTATGAACAACACCAAGGAACGCCGCTGGCTTCGCTGGGCCCGAGCTCATCTAAGATGAACTGATGCAAAGTGGAAAAGTGTTCTGTGGTCTGACGAGTCCACATTTCAAATTGGACGTGGTGTCCTTTGGAACAAAGAGGAAAATAACCATCCGGATTGTTATAGGTGCAAAGATCAAAAGCCTGCATCTGTGATGGAATGGGGGTGCATTAGTGCCCAAGGCATGGGTAGCTCACACATCTGTGAAGGCACCATTAATGCTGAATGGTCCATACAGGTTTTGGAGCAACATATGTTGTCATCCAAGCAACATTATCATGGATGCTCCTGCTTATTTCAGCAAGACAATGCCAAGCCACGTGTTACAACAGCGTGGTTTCATAGTAAAAGAGTGCGGGTACTTTCCTGGCCCGCCTGCAGTCCAGACCTGTCTCCCATCGAAAATGTGTGGCGCATTATGAAGCGTAAAATACGACAGCGGAGACTCCGGATTGTTCAACAACTAAAGCTCTACATAAAACAAGAATGAGAAAGAATTCCACTTTCAAAGCTTTAACAATTAGTTTCCACAGTTCCCAAAACGTTTATTGAGTGTTTTTAAAAGAAAAGGTGATGTAACACAGTGGTAAACATGCCCTTTCCCAACTACTTTGTCACGTGTTGCAGCCAAGAAATTCTAAGTTAATTATTATTTGCAAAAAAAAAATAAAGTTTATGAGTTTGAACATCAAATAACTTGTCTTTGTAGTGCATTCAACTGAATATGGGTTGAAAAGGATTTTCAAATCATTGTGTTCCGTTTATATTTACATCTAATACAATTTACCAACTCAAATGGAAACGGAGTTTGTAGTTTTTGAATCAAGAATCGCGTTGAATCGAAAAAATCGATTTATAATCAAATCGCGACCCCAAGAATCGATATTGAGTCAAATCGTGGGACACCCAAAGATTCGCAGCCCTGGTGGTAGCGTCATGTTTGTAGCCAATCCAAGATCATTTTTTGCTGCTTTCTGCTATTTAACATCAGCATAGCCATTAGTTAGAGACATTATATTTGTAATTTGTGCCGATATTACAAAGGACATCACTTAAAACAAGTTGTAAGGATCCGCAGATGGCCAGTGTGACGTCATAGATCAACCGGAAAAGGAACAAATTTATGCGCGCTAAAATTAAATAAGCGCCCCCAGTTTACGGAAGGCACATGGCGTATGACCAATAGTTATGTTAGAAAGTGTGCATGGACACTTGGACTTCACACAAAGGTATGAAACTAAAAAAAAACGTAACTATTTGAGAAATCAGACTAATTTTATTGGATGGAGACGTAGTGACTGTGAGAGTTTAGTATAGCACATTTTAATAACTTGGAAAACAGTCCAAGCAGGTGCTTATCTTTGCGCCTATGTGTCGCCGATCAGTTTTGTCAACTCAGAACATTGCATTGTATATCCATTTAATATACCAAATCAGAAAAAGTCTGTAAGTGGTTTTTGTCAGTTTCAAAATATTACTTGAAAAGTGTGTGTTGGGCTTTTTAGGTCTTTGTTGATTCCCTTTGGTTGAACGACTAAGAAATTTAGGAGGGAATCAAAGAGCGCATTCGAATGAGCATCCTACACATTTACCACGTTAGACTTGATGGTTCCCAAAGTGTTGATCTTTCAGCCTCTTTACTATTTTTAGTATTAGCTGTTTGTGACGTGGTTAGTTGATCTGTGTGTTTGTGTGTGTGTGTGCGTGAAAAATCTTTTGACTAGATTTGTTGCTAGTCGCTTTATTGAAAAAGAGTTTCTCCAAGAGTCTCCAGGGGTCTGATTACTAAGATGGTGACAAAGTCGCTGAGTGGTCCGCTAACTGATCCCTCCTGCCGTTGTGTTCTAATTCTCTGGCAGAACAGGTGTGTTGTAATGATAACTGGGTATTGGCATGTACTTTACAATACGTATCATGATACAATACAGTATTGTGATATAGTGCTATATACTGGAATATTTTACATAATTCACTGATGTGTTTAACACAAGTTTTTTAATTGTACACTAGATTACAATAATAACTTACTTAAAAATCAGAGTCAAAAAACAATATAATTCAAATGATCTAGTGTTTCCATCCATCCATCCATCAATTTTCTTCCATTTATTTCAATTGTACGTAAAGTGAATCAAGTTTCTTTCTAAATGTAAAAAAAAACCCCTCTACTTTTAACTGTAGTACTTTTTGTACTGTCTTGCTCACCACTAATAAGGTAGCAGTACAAAGACACTTACTTTTTTGGAGTGGCGGTGTAGAAGTTGTCCTTGAATTCACAATCAGTGATTTGTAAAAATTATGTGGTTATCATAATGTAGGATAAGTATTTTTAATCATATTACTGTAATTGCATAGTCAAGTATCCAATTTAATATAGGTTTATAACTCACTAAGTTATGTCAGGCAATAGAATACTGTAAGTCACAGACCCAAAATGCAAAGCATGCATCAAAATCGACTTCCTGTTACTGTTTGCCGCATCAAATAATATTCACTGTGTAAACACAGGTGTACATAATTTATGATGCGTCTTCCACTTGTGTCGGGCATATTGCAAATTACACTAATGGAAAAATTCAAGGTGTAAACAAACCAAGCAAAAGTCCCAATATTAATTCTTTTTACAAGAAATAAATTATTTTGATATTTTCAGTGTACAGTACCTACTAGGGATGTATTGATCGATCAGCCACTGATCAGTATTGGCCGATTTTCTTGAAAAAGTATGTGATTGCCATTGCTGAGTATTCCATTTCAATGTCAATCACAAATACCAATCCCTTCTGGCTAATATTGTATTCATTTTTAGTCCCCGGGCTGACAAGCTAGCAGCTAGCAGACACATGCACACTGTGTATGTGTCTCCATACACAGTGTGGAGCTGCTCACCTAAGTTAATAATAATCACCTCCATTACGACAAAAAAACTGCATTTCTTAATATCTTAAGTATCATTTTCAAGTATCATTGTCGAGTATTTGGACGAGGCTAAACATGTTACACACTGAGAGCAAACAGAAGCAGAGCAGACATGCTAATAGCTTAGCTTGCTGCTAAACTATCTTAAAAAAAAACAAATTCTTGCTTAACAAACTTGAGGAAGTGTCGATGGAACTGCGTTACTGCCTATAGTAAACAGGTATTAACAGGAAATTAACAAGTAAAATTGGTAAGAGTGTTGAGAGAGGATGATATAACAGCAACTGTTAGGTGTCGGCATTGTCACTGCTAGAAGTACACAACTTTTAAGAGGAGGGCCGATGGAGCCACCCAGGGCAATATTAATACAGTGGTTGGATCAGTATTTGCAAAACATCTTAGTTTTTTTGTTATTGTTTACAAAATTCAAAGAGTATTTCTCTGGACACGGGAAAACTTTAAGGGCAAAACTTATTTAAGTGAGTAATAGACAGTAGTTTTTGATTTTGTTTATCGATAGATATTGTGTTCTTTCGACTTTGTTCCGATCGAACAAGTCATTGTAATAAAGAAAACAAGAAACACGTTTCATTCAACTGTCAATAGCACTCATCAATAATAAATAGAGAACTTTATAGCTAATACATGTAATCGGTATCGATATTTGGTATCGGCTGATCTCTCTCATGGATGATTGGTATTGGAATGGGCAGCATAAATCCCTTTTCAACCCTCTTAGTACCTAAGCTTGCTTTATATGTCTGAGCTAATTAAAAATCAGCGTAATTTTTTGTATATGTTCCAGAAAATGCTGAGTCATCAGAGCTGAAGCAGTTCTTTGACCTGAACTACTCCCACATCTACTATGTTTTCTTTGAGAACTTCATCACCATTGAGGTCAGCCTCAAACAAAAGGGTGAGCATCATCAACTCTTGTGCTTGTTTCTGATGTTATTTTGATTTAAGATTGTCTTGCCAGTCAGTAGAAAATTTTTTATGATTAAATCAATCATTTCATTTTCATGTGTTCATTAATGCCCTTTTAGGTCACAAGTCTCAGAGAGAGGAGTTGGACTCTATCCTCTTCATTTTTGAGGTACATACTCATGTAGTTATTTTATAATATAATCTCTGTATTGTATAAAACACAATATGGAATATAATGTAATCTTTGAACAACTAATTGCATCTACCAATTGAAAAACACCTTGCATTGTTTTGTCACTGCTTATTGGTTAAATAGTTAACAAGAGTTTTACTCTTTACTGCTCCGGGGACAGATAAATCATAATTGATCACAAACTTATGACAAGTTTCAAGTGGAATTTCTCTTTTATTCTACGTTTATTCCTTTTATTATTTTTAAATTATGTTTTTATTTGCGATGCACAATATTTTTTTCAAACTTATACCGATACAGATCACTTCCTGCTTCCCAAGACTAATACCAATAACCGATATCTAATTTAGATAATTCTTTTTTTTTTTATTTAGACGTAAGTGTAGGTTACGTTCACCTTTCTTTGTGTCTGGCTTTGGGGCCGCTTCTTTAGCAGTAGGCGTCTTCATAGACTTTTAAAACATTGTAGTAGCGATCCTGGCCTTTCAGGTGGCTGATAAGGTTTGATGTGTCGAAGCGCGATGTTCTTTTCCTTGCTCGCAGAATGTTTGCAGAACATGTGATGCGGATAGCACGCAAAATGTCTTCCACCGAGACAACAAAGAAGTTCCACACGATCGATGGCATGTTTGTTTACAATGAGCTCAGGGAAAGTTTATGACAGGCCTTCTACAGCAGTAGGTAGGAGAAAAGGAGCGCTTGATTTGCTCAACCTGCCTATAGCACACGAGGGGTAATTTTGTTTAGTTGGAGCCTGGTTTTTTAATTAATCTTTTTTATGTTATGTTATGTTATCTGACTTATCGGTACAACGTCTTATTTCCTTCAATTGGCACGCTACATTAATTATCGAGCTGCCCTAGTTTTTAGGATTATTTCTAGCCTTAGGGCGAAGAACCTCTCTCGAGGCGAAATGAGCTCGTAGACTTCACCAAACTGTCAAGTGCGAGGAGAAAGATGGCAGACCAAAAACCCAGAGAAGAATGCAAATTTAAGTAATAAGCCTAGTTAATGATTTTCATTTCGTCAGACTTCAAACCTTTGCTATGACACGTAAATATTGTCTTCAAACACAAATACACAATGAAACACATTTTATATACTGTAAGCTGATGCGCCAGCACTTGCATATTTTGCCAACGATGTTGTCTTCTTCTTTAGAAAGACAGGCAAAATAAATCAAGAAGAGCACAAACAAAGCTGAATATTGTGTGTGACGGCATCTTAAAAGTAAACAAACGTTTTTTGCATCTGTCTTACGTCACTGCTGGTAAACGGCGAAGGTTGATGACTTAGCCTATGCATAGGGGTATTTGCAATACTTTGCCAAGGGTAAGGGTGAGTAAGATGGAGGGAGAATTCGAATTGAGCCTAAGTTTCAGCTCTGTGACAGATCTCTGTTGGTGCGTGTTTGGTCATTGTTATATGATATCGTTATTTTATTACACACAATAATATTTATTTTGTCAAATTCTGAAGAAAAGTTAGAAATCCAACGTAAAAAGCCTAAATTGCAACCCCAGAAAATTAATTTTCACTGTTTTGTCACGGCTGGTTACACCAGGCCGTGCCGTTATGTTGGGTTTTGTTAGTCTTCTTCTGTGTTTAGTGCTTGTTCCTTTCCTGCGCTCCTTTTTTGGTGGCACTTCCTGTTGTGTTTTTTTTTTTTTCATAACTGCTTTACACATGCTTTCAAGCACTTTTCGCCCTCACCTGTTTTCTGTTTGTGATTAAGATTATTTAAATTGAGTGTGAGGGACTATTCTTGGTTGGAACATTGGTTGTTTGTCGAGACTGCTTGATTACTCCACGTGGACACAGAACTTCGGATTCATGCTCTGGATTTTTCTCATTGATTCCAGTTTCTGTAAGCCCTTTTGCCTCCCTGCCCTGTGTAGTTTTCCTCCCAGCTAAGGTAGCCACTCTGTTTCTGTTAATCTTATTTTACCCGTGGAAGTATTTTTCGCAGCGCAATCTTTTGTTTCCCCTCTTTTATGCACAGTTGTGTTTTGTTATCCACATAAGTGTTGCTCGTTTTCGCTGTCTTAAGTAAAAAATAAGCCTTTTACCTCATGCTCCAACCTTGTTCAATTGCATCCTTAAAATCACCACAACCTTAGGTGTCTCCCATGACGCAACAGCCATCATCGCGTGACATTTTTATATACCAAAGTTGATATTGATCCAACACATAAAGCTATAGTTAGATTCCCCAAAATTACTACCCATTTTAACAAAACTTTGTGGATGGTGGTGCACGTCCAAAACCAGAATCAAAAGGATTGTAACGTCATCCCCCAATAAACTAGAAATTTGCTGAAAAAAAAATGGACAGCATTTTTTTAAACTTAGTTTTTAATTATAAGTAGATTCATAAAATGTATAAATATTTTTTCCAGTGTTAATAGTTCTAAAATATCCACATAACTAATAGCTTAGCTGAATTTTAAACTGAACAACAGCTAACAGATTGCTAAACCCCAAAATTTAATGCAAAATGTAACATGGTTACAAAACAAAATTAATCTAAATCACTGAAGTTTGTTTGATTCCAAGACCCATAATTCCTGCTCCTGTTAAGCATCACCAGACCACTGACACCACTACCGGAACCATAATCAGGGTGTTTGGGTAGCAAGGATAAGATAGCAGAGAGCGAGTGAGTGAGTGCTTGCGTGCATGGGTTTGTTGCTGACTTCCATTTGCCTCTCTGTTCCTCTTCAGAGAATGGCTAGCCAAAGTCAAAATACAGTGGAGGATTTGCTAAATATAGCTGAAATTACTCCCCTCTCCCCTATTAATAAATGTACCTATCTTTTGTTTGCCATAATTAAAATTGTCTGAGTCAATTTATCCGTTTCATGAGTATGAACTAAACTTGATAGCATATAGTATAATGAAACACACACACACACACACACACACACACACACACACACACACACACACATATATATATATACATATAGATTTATACATATATATGGATATATACATATACATCTATACATATATATATATATATATATATATATATATATATATATATATATATATATATATATATATATATATATATATATATATATATATATATATATATATATATATATATATATATAGATGTATGTATGTATATATAGATGTATGTATATATTAGGGCTGGGCGATATATCGATATAAACGATATATCGCAGGTTTGTCTCTGTGCGATATAGAAAATGACTATATCTTAATATTCGATTATATGTTCTCACGCAGTTGCTTTTAGCTGCGGGCTTTTACACAACAGGCGTTTCTCACTCTTTCTTGTGTCTCCTTCTCACAGAGACGGAAAACAAGCCCGCCTTCTTACTTACGTCACATACTTTTGCGCGTCTAGCGTCATACGCTCTCGCCTTCCAAAGAGGTAGCAGCATGGCTAACGTTAGCTGTAAGGGCGTACAAGCAGAGCGGAGCGGAGCTTATGACAATACAAGAGAGAGAAGGTACGAAACTGATCACAAATGGAGGAAGAACAATAAATGCCCAAAATAAAGAGCAGGGGGTCCATCATCTGGTGGTTTGGCTTCAAGTGGGAAGATATTCAGCAGACAACAGCAATATGCAAAGTATGCAACAGAAGTGTTACTACAAAAAGGTAGCAACACTATTAATTTGTTCTTTCATTTAAAAAGTCACCCGTGAGAGAATGAAGAGTATTTAATAAATACAGTTTTGGTTAATTGACTTAGTTGTGATTTCCCTCTCTGCATGAAAGTTTAAAAGTAGCATATATTAATGCAGTATGAAGAAGAATGTTTTAACGTAGACACATAGAATCATCATACTGCTGTAATTAAAGTGTTCATTCAAGGCCAAGGCAAAATATCGTAATATATATCGTATATCGCAATATGGCATAAATATATAAAAATATTGCGATATTAATAAAAGCCAATATCGCCCTGCCCTAGGATATATATATATATATATATATATATATATATATATATATATATATATATATATATATATATATATATATATATATATATATATATATATATATATATATACACATATATATATATATATATATATATATATATACACATATATATATATATATATATATCAGAATCAGACATACTTTATTAATCCCCGAGGGGAAATTAAAATTTTTAGCACAATCCCATTCAAGAAAACACAAACATTACAGGGAGACAGAACAGGATCGCTGACGGGTCTGCCAACTTCCGGCACCCCTTACAAAAAAGGTGAGATACAGGTAAACAAGTGGGGGAATGGGAGAAAAAAATAAAAGATTAAAATAAAATGAAATAAAATGAAAAAAACGGTCTAAGCCTGGGCCCCTGGAGAGAGGGTCCAGACCGAGGCCAAGGGAAAAAAACTACTCATAGCCATAGTACACATCCCTCTTACACGCATGTAAGAGGGAAACATCAGATATCAAAGAACAAAAAGGACATTAAAGACATTAAAGTAGCGGAGCTGATGCAACCAGCCACTTCTACATACAGCTATGAATAAAAACTAAAAGAAACATATACACTGCGGTGGCCTCTGCAGTGTTCCACGCCGTCGTCTGCTGGGGTGGAGGGAGCATGGCCAGAGACAGGAGCAGACCAAACAAAGCAACCAAGAGAGCAGACTCCACTCTGTGGCCAACCAACTCTTGGCCAGTGTCCTGCCCGCATGGATGAGCGAGGATACGTCCAAGGAGACTGAGGTGTCCGATACCTGCTCATTCAGTCAAGACACTGCGAAGCTTGTCCGTCCCGGCTCTCAGTGCCAGCTCCTCGGCCCTGTCAATTCATCCGCATCTCCTCCAGTCTCTCCGAACGGACTCTGGTGTGGCAGACACCCAGCAGCTGGTTTCCATGGCCAAAAGGCTCCCGGGAGGCAGATCCAGAAGTCCACAAAAAGCACTGCAAATGTCACGAAAGTGCCACCCTGTGTCACACAGTCCCAAGGGGTCCTGGACCAAAAGGGAAAATAAATATATATATTATAACACATGAAAACAAGAGGGAAACACAAAAGGATGACACAAGAGCACAGAGCTCCTGCCAACAGCAGTCACTACAGCGGCCCCATCTTGGGGAAAAAAAAAAATATATATAAATATATAGTATATATATATATATATATACATATATATATATATATATGTATATATATATATATATGTGTGTGTGTGTATATATATATACATACATACATACACATATAGCGTTTCCCCCAGAATATTTTTTAGTTAAGGTGGTGTCCCTCCAGGGATGAAACGGACGGGGAAGGGGCTGGGTGGCGATATATGATATATACCTCAATATTTTTTACCTAAAGTAAAAACAAAGCACAAAACAGTCTTAGTTACCTGAGATACTAATCTTAGTAAGTCAATATTTACCAACTCAAAATAATGACTAAGTCAAATGAATGATTTACTGTAAATAATCGTTTGCAATAAGCGTTTGAAAAAAAAAGTTAAAAGTAGGGCCACATGCTGACATATGCTAAACTCATCATGCTTAATTTATTACAGCATTTGTGAAGACTTTAGTAATTTTTTTAATTAAAATGTTATGTTTTTATCAACACGTGATAGCAGGGAAACTAGGCTGCTACATTATTATTGATTAATGTAACTATTGCTGAAAAATTAGTACAATAGTAATAGGAGAACAACATGGAGTTCATGTAGGCTTTATGATGCAGTTACATTATTATATCAACTATCAATTTTAACATAATGTCAACGGGCTCATAGTGATGTTACTAGTAGTTGACTGGTAGGTGTTTATTATAATTTGGGGAGAGTCCGCTGCATTGACCTGCTAAACATCTTTCTGCTAACCCACACCATCTCTCCATGTGCTCTGAATACTGACCGCTGATTGGCTGTTACCACCCTGAATTAGAGTGTCCACCCAGAGATCGGGTAGGTTGTGAGTTCAAGCCTGGCCGGGTCATACCAAAGACTATAAAAATGGGACCCATTGCCTCCCTGCTTGGCACTCAGCATCAAGGGATGGAATTGGGGGTTAAATCACCATAAATGATAAATGCTGCCCACTGCTCCCCTCACTTCCCAGGGGGTGATCAAGGGGATGGTTCAAATGCAGAGGACTTATTTCACAACACCTAGTGTGTGTGTGACAATCATTGGTACTTTAGCTTTTTAATTTAACTGATTGGCTGTTATTGCTCTGCATGTAACCAATCAGATGGTTGTGTGGGTGGGACAATGCTGGGTGCTGCAGAGAAGCACTGACAGAGGCAGTACGAAGCGTAGCAGCTTTAGTATAGCACCAAATGGTAATATAAATACAATCAATAAAGTCAAATACAAACAAGGCAACAAGAGATTTATCCTACACTTCTCTTTTGTAAAGTAAATCTGAACAGCCGCTATGGGCATCTACATCAACTATATGATTAGCCTGAGAAGCTGGACGGGACAAAAAAATATATATATATTTTTTAAAGACTTTAGTTTAGACGGTGGCTCGGCTGCCTTAACAACAATGCGCTGCAGGAAACCCTGATATGTGTGTGTGTGTGTGTGTGTGTGTGTGTGTGTATATATATATATATATATATATATATATATATGGCTTTATTTTAACAGAAAATATTACAATTAAATAAACATTATTTTTGTCCACAAAATTACATACACAATACCCCATAATGACGATGTGAAAAGGTTTAAATTTAGATTTTGCAAATATATTTCAAATAAAAAATCACATGTACATACAGGTAAGTATTCACAGCCTTTGCTCAATACTTTGTTGATGCACCTTTGGCCGAAATTACAGCCTCAAGACTTTTTAAATACAATGCCACAAATTTGGCACACCTGTTTTTGGCCGTGTCGGGCATTCCTTTTTTGGCCATTTTTGTTTGTGCAGCACCTCTCAAACTCCATAAGGTTGGATGGAAAGTGTTGGTTTTCATTCAGGATGTCTCAACATTGCTGCATTTTTTTTTAAATCTCCATTTTTTCTGATTTTGCTTCAGAAAATCCTGCAGCTCCTACCAGAGAGAATCCAGAGCCGATGGCAGTTCCACAGCATTGGTAACACGCACAAATCCATATGCATACCTTTAAAACATGTTTTGTTTGGCCCAATACTTTTTGTTTTGGTTTTTTCACCTATTAAGGAATGCATTTGTTGATGTAGTATTGTTTTTTATCAAACGCATCTTCCTCTTTTAGGGCTGATCTTGAAAAAGCTGTTGCATACCGGGAACTCTTTAAAGGTGTGTCTTCTTTGATTCAAAGCCAGATTGTTTTAGACCCCTCACATTTTTGCAGTGATTTTTATTACAGTATATTATATATTGTCAAGTGACAATACTAACAGAGTAAAACGGCGTGGCGCAGTTGGAGAGTGGCTGTGCCAGCAATCTAAGGGTTCCTGGTTCAATCCCCGCCTTCTACCATCCTAGTCACGTCCGTTGTGTCCTTGAGCAAGACACTTGACCCTTTCTCCTGATGGGCCCTGGTTAGCGCCTTGCAAGGCAGCTCCTGCCATCAGTGTGTGAATGTGTGTGTGAATGGGTGAATATGGAAATAGTGTCAAACCGCTTTGAATTCCTTAAAAAAAAAGGTAGAAAAGCACCTTACAAATACAACCCATTTACCATTAAACATGGTTATACTTTGGAGTAGTCAGTTTACAGCTTGTACAGCATTATAGATTCACTTTCCACTAAAAACTACGCAACGTCAGCACAAAGTCATGATATAAATAAATGGTGTCTTCTCCAAGATGAGGGTGAGTCAACGTGCTAAATGGCCAACTGAATGATCGTGTTAGTGTGTTTTATTTAATGTGAACAATTTCATTGGTCCACCGTGATCCATTTGGCAATTTCATTGGTCTGATGTGACAAACCTAATTTTTGGGCAATATTTGAAGTTAGTGAACCTGAAAAAAATCCATAAATTAGCCGCAGCATTGCATAAAGCACAGGGATCAAAGCATGGGAAAACAATTACGACATGTCTCCTGCAGCCTGGGCTTGATTGAGAACCTCGAACAGAGGAGGTGGTGGAGGAGCGCAAGGTGCAGCTCTAGTGAATTCCATCCAATTCAAGAGGATTATGGCTAGTTAGCAAAAAATATGAAATCTTGGGGCACAATTTAGATTTGTGTGTACAATTAATTAATTAATTAATCAATCAATCAAACTGTATTTAAAAATCCCTTAATCACAAATGCCTCAAAAGACTGCACAAACCACGACATCCTCACCTGATCCCACATCAGAGCAAGAAAAAACTCAACCTAATGGGCACAGGAAGAAACCTTGGAAGGGACCGCAGATGAGGGGACGCCCCCTGGGTGACTGGTGCAATGGATGCAGAGTGGATACGGTTAATAACGTGAGAATCCAGTTCATAGTGGGGCCGGCAGGGGATCCTCTCGTATGTAGATACGTCAGCAGCGCAGAGATATCACCAATTGATGCACAGAGGAGTGGTCCATCCTGGGTCCCGACTTGGAACAACTAGGGCTGACTTAAATGCTTTTACTGAGGTAGCATCTCTAACTGTTACCGGTAGGGAATTCCGGAGTACTAGAGCCTGAATACAAAACACTATATAGCCCGCAGGCATTATTCGGGCTCTAGGAATCACTAATAAGCAAGAGTTCTTAGAACCCAGATTTCTGGCCGGGCCATGTGGTACAATACAATCAGCAAGATAGAACTAAAAACAGCTGATTAGAAATTTTAGACATTCTCTTTACAATGTCATACAATCTATTTGGTTAAAATACCGTAGTGCAAAATCTGAAAACAGATCAATAAATCTTCGCAAAGTATGAAACATTAATTATAACTCAAATATTTTTATAGAGGATAAAAAAAACAGTTGACAACTTTCTTAATACGTTTTTCAATATTATGAGAGCCCTCTAGACATGAAATAACATAGTTTAGTTACCTTTACACTCTGTCTATCCAAGAATGTAATGTTGCCTGAAGCTAAGCCAATAAGTGGCCATGATACAAAACAGCATGCTCTAATGGGGTTGCTTTCCTCTCGTGGCCAATACTACTATAGTGTTGGTATTTTGAGTTTATTTAACAATGTTTGGCTTAAAAATTGTTGAAAATGCATAAAAAAAATCCTGCATTGTGGTAAAGCAACAATATTTGTAACACGATGTGGCGAGGTAAAACTATACATGAAATTCTCTCCCTGTTCAGGTGTCTTTTCAATTACGAAGATATAATACATTTTTGCTGAAATGTGAGGGGTTTACTTCCGTTAGTAAGATATTACACATGCTATTTATATGCTAATAAACATATCCCACACTACATCATGCAGATCCGCCGTGAAGGAGTGCGCTTGTTCCTTCTGTGGATGCAGGCATTACAGAGTCATGCACAGCGTGAGCAACTCTGTATGTTTGCCTGTCTAATTCCTGGCTTCCCAGCTCCACTCTGCCATGGGTCTCCACACACTTTGGATACTCTGATCAACCCACCCCTGAGTTTACTAGAGAGTGAGTAGAAGAGTGCTTCTATACTTGTTACTTTTTAACTCCGAAAATGTGCCGATGAGCTTGCTTGCCAAACAGCCATTTTGAGCATACAAGCAATACCATGTCAAAGGTGTAAGAAGCTGGTTATAAACTCCTACTTTTGAAATAAAATTATCCAAATAAATAATTTTTTTGATACCTCTGGATGTATTCATAAACCACATCTTTACGTCAGTTTAATATTAACGCAGTAAGTTTTTTCCACTCTGCAGCTCAGGTGACCCCAGAAGAGATCACTCCTTTGGTTCCTCCCCAGTCTGGTGACAAGAACCAGGAAGACCTTACTGCTTACTTCCTTGAAGCCCTTTTGAAATACATGGTAAACCAGGTATAATCATATTTTATTACTAACAGGACTAACACAGTATATGAACACACACATTGTGATAAAAAATGTGTTATCAACTCAAACTACCAGTAGAGTGGAAAAACAAGTTGACTTTATATTAGGGCTGGGGGATATGGCCTTTTATTAATATCTTGATATTTTTGGGCCATATCAAGATACACAATATATATCGCGATATTTTGCCTTTGCCTTGAATAAACACTTGATGCATATAATCACACCGGTATGATGATTCTGTGTCTACATTAAAACATTCTACTTCATACTGCATTAATGCATGCACATTTGAAACTTTCATGCATAGAGGGAAATCACAACTAAGTCAATTTAGCAAAACTGTATTTATTAAACAGTTATTAAGCAGTGGCACAAACATTCATGTCATTTCCAAAACAGAAAGTTCAATATTCTCAGAGATATTTTGAAACAAGCTATTAGTGCACTTTTGTGCATGATGTCACTAAGATGACATATCAAAACAATACTAAATTAAAGTGCACTTTTTGTACTGAATGTCACTACAATAGTTTAAAACAAATTAAGTGCACTTTTGTGCATGATGTCACTCAAGATATTTCAAAAACTGTCAAATAAAAATGAGCTGCATAACAGTAAATGAAATAGTATATGTCTTTGGTTCTGTGGTAGGTTCCTGCGGACGTTATCTCCTTCTGTTGTTGTTTTTTTTTCATATGCTGTTGATCTGGATATTATTGCTTCGGCATTTTGTGGGTGTGGCACCGAACGGAGATGTTGACATGCAGTTTCAAGCACTCTTCATTCTCTAGCGGGGGACTTTTCAAATGATGCTACATTAGCAGTGCTGCTACTTTTTGTAGCAATGCTTTTGCCGCATAATTGTTCCACATATTCCTGCTTGAAGCCAAACCACCACCAGACGATGCACCCCGTTCTGTTTTTCTTGGGAATTAATTATTCCTCCATTTGTTACCAGATTCACATCTTCTCTCTCTCGTATTACCACTCGCAACGCACCATTGGCACCACAGCTAATGTTACCCATGCAGCTACCTTTCTGCTCGGGGAGGGCGTGTGATGTTGCAGGCGTGACAGTATGTGACGTATGTAAGAAGGTGCGCTTGTTTTAAGTTTGAGAAGGAGAGACAAGAAAGAGTGGGAAACGCATGCAGTGTATTTCCCGCAGCTAAAAGCAACTGTGTGAGAACGTATACTCAAATATCACGATATACTGTAGTCATTTTCTATATCGCACAGAGACAAACCCGTGATATCTCGAGTATATCAATATATCGCTCAGCCCTACTTTTACATGCTTAATTTTGTTTCATTGTATCCATTAAACCATATCAAATTGTATTTACAATCTGCAAAGTATGTGAAAATACTGTCTAAACATCACAAAATGCCACAAATTCAGTTTGCCATTTTGAATATTCCGCTCCGAACATTCCTGTTGCATCACTGAAGTAACAATTCTGCACTCTGACCACAGTATTAGATCAGTCATATTGGAAATATGCAAACATTAGAGGGATATGTGCTGTCTATTATTCAAAATCACTTTTATGCATTCTAAGTTGTAAATAAATAAATAGTCTGTGAATGGAGGTTTTCTATTCCGCCCACAAATCCCTCTAAATAACCATCCAAAACCTGCCAACAAAACCTTTTATACATATTGTGACCTTATTACTAACCTAAATTTAGCAATTTTGTTATTATAAGCGCTAACGCAGACAATTTATTTTTAGCGGCGTATTGATAGCACACAGCTAATTAGCCCTATTTTGCTTTACTATGAGCTGGGAGCGATGTGGTCCTCCCACATCATTGCGTCTCGGCTAGTCAAAGTTATTCTAGATTATAAATCATGCCTCTCATCTGGATATTACGAGGATTTAGCCATAAATGTTGATCTGTGACATTCAATACATACCCGGTAATGGAGACAAACACACATTCACACACTTTTCCTTGTTAATCCTTTGTGTGCATCATGATTAATTTTTCTTATAAATGGAAATATATGTACATCCTATCAGTCGTTATCAAAGTAAGAGCAAACATTGTACAGTAAGCCAGTGTTTTTCAACCTTTTTTGAGCAAGGCACATTTTTGTCATTGAAAAAAATCCTGAGGCACACCTCAAGCAGAAATCATTTAAAAACGAAACTCAGTAGCTGATATTGACAAAAAAAAGTCGTTCTTGCAATTTTTGGATATGAATTCAAACCATAACCAAGCATGCATCACTATAGCTCTTGTCTCAAAGTAGGTGTACTGTCACGACCTGTTACATCACACCGGGACTTATTTTGAGTTTTTGGGTGTTTTTCTGTGTGTAGTGTTTTAGTCCTTGTTGTACGCTCCTATTTTTTTTTTTTTTCCTGTTTTGTTGGTATATTTCTGTTGCAGTTTCATGTCTTCCTTGAGCACTCTTCTCCAGACCTGTCGTCTCCATATTGTGATCATGACACACATGTTTCCGACATCTACAAAGCAATTAGCTACTTGCTGCCACCTATTGATATGAAATAGTTAGACAGTACTGACACTCAACAACGGCACATTATTTACGGATTATAGTTACCTGTGTGCAAAAAAATATTTTTAACCCAATTTGGTGAAATTATATAATCTCCTACGGCACACCAGACTGTATTTCACTGCAGTAAGATATACTTTTATTAGAGTTTATTTCTTGTTTAGCAATTAGCAATACTGCTATGTGATGCTTAGTGTTTCACTAAAGCTGGATCTTTTTAGCAGCCTTTCTAAAACTTGTAGCTCATTCTATCTATATTCAGGATCAACAATATAAGTTTTTGGATCATAATTTTTTCCAAATTAATCATTGTTAGCTCTCACATAGTCTGCTTGATTTGCATTGTTATTGATGACGAAGGGATCTGCTGTTCTTAGAACTACGTCAGATGATGATGTGACTGGCTAGCTCATTAACTCTCATAATGGCTCGGGAATCACTGGGAGATTGTTCAAAATTAATAGTGCTTACAAAGTACAAAGAAGAAGAAATATGAGAAACACTTTCAACCTTATTGAAAATGTGAATTAGTGAAGTGAATTATGTTTATATTGCGCTTTTTCTGTAGTGACTCAAAGCACTATACATAGTGAAACCCAATATCAAAGTTACATTTAAACCAGTGTGGGTGGCACTGGGAGCGGGTGGGTAATGAGTCTTGCCCAAGGACACAACGGCAGTGACTAGGATGGCGGAAGCGGGGGATCGAACCTGCAACCCTCAAGGTGCTGGCACGGCCACTCTACCAACCGAGCTATACCGTTCGGTTGGTAAATAAGATATTCTTCATCTCAGTATGTTGGTAATGACTGAATTAATTAATTACATGTTACAGATCTGTTGTATTACTCATTCATGAATGTCATTTTGCTATTTTGCTGTAAGGAAAGTCAGTATATGAATGTATATATTTGTGGGCGCTCTGACGTGGGAAAAAGGTAGGATTAAATAAGCTTAGCTTCTTCCGATTCCTTTTCGGACATGATGCGGTGTAAGGTGATATGAAACTGTGTGATGTATTGTGTTGTAAATGTGCTCATGTTCGAAATAAACTATGAAAAGAAAGAAAGAAAGATTGATACTATTTTGATCACATCTATTTACTCGCAAACTTGGTAACTCTTTTGGTGTCATACATCAGATATGTATGATAATAGCTTCAATATAGAGGCAACTTGTTTTTTTACTCTACTGGTACTTTAAAGACTAATATTGTATCTACAATATGATTACTAACCTTTTGTACCAATTCCATTCCTAACTAACTCTCTGTTCTTACATTTCTTCTATAAATGCTCTGACTCTCACTTTGTCGAAGGAAACAAAGGAGCTGTTCTCCGCTTGGCCCGATTTGTGTGTGTGTGTGGACAAAACAAGCTTATTTTGTGTTTGCCTCTTGCTACCAGGCCAAGTCCCTCGAGTGGCGTTGTAAAGAGAATCATGAACGTGGCTTCAGCTTCCTCTTTGGTAACTTCAGGAAGTTTTACCTTCCTCACATATTTCCTAACTTTGCGATGGAAACCAGCCTATACAATCCCATACTAGGTCAGTACATTAAAGGAATGCCATTAGGGAGTGTAGTCTGTACAGTTTATTATTAAACCATATTTTCCTCTTTTTAGAAGTTCCCCCAATGCGTCCCAAGCCGTATTACAGTGTGGTGCGTAGGGAGAGTGAATTTGGTGAAGTGCTCTACTGCACCAAGGAGAGTTTCCTTCAGGCCCGAGTCATCTTCATCCGTTGGCTAGTTTCCTTTTGGCTGGAGCCACGACCCAACACACAAACACAGATTCCAGGAACAGAGGGCGAGAACGTCCCTAAGAACATACAGGTAACACCCATATAAAAATGATAAAGGGGCATGAAGAGAAAGTAACTATGATCTGTAAACAATACTGGAAATATTCTATGAAGGGCGAAATGGAACAACATTAGATAAAAACATATATTTTTTAATATTTACTTTAATGTGTCATTAATATAATTTCAAATTATATTTACTTATATAAGCATGTAATTAATTATTGATTTCATGATTTCATCAATTGTTTTTACATTTCATTATTGTTATTTTTTTAAATATAATTTCTTTACAAAATGGATGGATGGAATTAATGACATGTTTCTCTGTTGATGCAATTGTTGATGACTGAAGTACTGATATCAACCAAAGCTCCTCATCCCACCCCCCGGATTGTAAACAATGTAAATAATTCATTGTATATACTATGATGATTAACCTGTGTGATGACTGTATTATGCTGATAGTATATATTTGTACCATGAATTGATTAACGTGGACCCCGACTTAAACAAGTTGAAAAACTTATTCGGGTGTTACCATTTAGTGGTCAATTGTACGGAATATGTACTGAACTGTGCAATCTAGTAATAAAAGTATCAATCAATCAATCAATCAAAAGTAATTATTTAAAGATTTAAGTATTTATGAAATTTGTCCCTTTTGACCTTTGTCAGTGCTTCATGAATTTATTTCCGCTATAAAACCCAATGGGCGGGGTAACGCAAAATTACATAAATACGTAAATCTTTAAATAATTACCGGTACTTAATTAAGTGACTAATTGATTAAATAAATCACTATATCAGTAAATAATGAAATCAAAAATAATGAAATTGTGAAATAATCGATATGGGACAAAATTTAATTAATCTTTAAATAATTACTTTCGTATATTATTTAATGATAGACGCTCTGAAAGCCTCCCCCTATTTTCAAAAACAGTTTGGATGTTGTATATGTTTGTGGGCACAGAGCAGAGTGACCTCCTGGCTTATATACAAATCAGGCACCCATGGACCATTACTACACAAATAAACACACTCACACACACACACACACACACATACATACACATGCACACACACTACGCCTTCACCGCTTAACCCCTAGCGGTATGATTGTGTACAGAGTAGCGCCCTGATTACAAGAGCCCACATTAAATTTTGAAATAATGACAGCAATAATAGTTAATTATTTAACTCATAAAATAATTAAATCAGGAAATTACTAAATAATGGAAAAAATAATTATTTAATTAAATCAATAATTATTTAAAAGATGAAAACAAGTAATTTAATCATTGACACATTTAATAACACTTAGGTATTTAAGTTTAGTCATTTTAAAGATGTTTTTATTTATTCTATCCCATTTGATTCTCCATGATATTCAAATGTTTTACTTTTTAAAATGTAAAAATTTGACGAACTATGTAAAAAATATACAATAACCTGCATTGTTGTGTAATTTAGACAAGTTTCATTATTAATGGAATGTTTATTTAAACTGTAAGTTTTCAAAAGATAAATGATGATACTTTTTCATCAAAATAGGGCACCAAGTCAGGAAAGATGCAGCAATGCAGTGTTGGTGATGGTGTACATAAGTTTGATGTCAGTGCAGACCAGTAATGGACAGGGAAGGGAAGGGAAGGGAACTTGTGAAACAGTTTAACTGCACCATTAATTCTGTTTTTTTTAAAAATATTTTTCACTCTAAAAAACAACTTTTCATCTACAGAGAGCAGCAGCTGGACTCGCTGCTCGCTCTGCTGCAAGCTCTGATGATGGCAGCGGGGTTGGTTTGCGGTCTGACAACCACTTGGAAGGAAGCGGGGGCTCATCTGGACATGGAGGAGGCAGCATATCTATCGGCGGAGGTATCGGCCCTGTGGGGGAATCTGAACAGTGCCACTCCAACACATCTACACTGACAGAGCGGGAGCCGAGCTCCTCTTCTTTATGCTCCATGGATGAAGAACAGCTGACAGACATGGAGGTGGTGAGAAGAGTCCTCACATGCTCCAGAATCAGCATCAACTTCATCACTGAGATCTTCAGACAGGTAAAGAAGCAGATGTAATCATCAATTTAGGATGTTTTAGTACCTTTGTTTGGGGATAGTTTATTCATCCACTTATTATTCTATAAAATACTACACGTTGACACTTATGTCTCCCTCACCACTGCAGGCATTTCTCCTTCCCATGTGTGAAGCTGCTGCCATGCGAAAAGTGGTCCGAGTCTACCAAGAGTGGATCTGCATGGAGGACAAGCCGGTGTTTATGAAAGAGCCAGAAGAGGGCTCATATCCCATAGCAACAGCCAGTAGTATGGACACAGGCTCAGACAAAGATGAGGAGGTGACAAATCACATTAAATCCTTAAATAAATATGCTTCACACCTAATATGTTGTATATACGTTAAATTCCTTTTAGAACCTCCTTTTTCATTTTCAAATTAAGTCAGTCTATTTATACTCCCTGGCTGAAAATTCCTGCATAAATTTTTTTTTATTTACTATATATAGCCTATGAGCTGTTTAAAGGCTACATGTTTACTGTGCAGAACGTTCCGTGTTACAGGTAGGTAACACCAAACACCCAAATGACAAAAAATAGTGTTGATTATGTAATACTAAATACCTGTATTAATCTTTTAACTTAACATATGTTGTTTTGTCTCCTAAGGGAATGAATATGATGATTGATAACGAGTTGCTGGAGTACAGTGTTCATGCTGGAGTTCAAACTACACTACAGGTATAGATTTTAATATTGATCACAAGTTTGAAGTATGCCCCGTCAAACTGTTATAGAGGAGAAGTTGTTACATTCATTTAATGTCACATTTGTTTCCCTTCTCTTCAGGTATTTATTACTCACTCTTCTAATGTTTTCTTACTGGAGCCAGCCAACGACATCAGGTTCCTATTAGAGGAGCATGTTGACATGTGCAAGCGAGTCTTGAACATCTACCGCAGCCTTGTCATGCATGAAACCATGGACCAAAAGACATGGTAACAACAAAAACTGGACCTTTTAGGTCTTCAAGAATAGCAAATGTAGTTGAAAATGAAATGTACCTACTTGCATTTTGGGTTACGAATATTTGACTTTGTAGGGAGCAGATCCTACTTGTTCTGCTGAGGGTGACTGAGACAGTGATGAAGAGACCTCCATCTATTATGCCCCATGGCAAGAAGAGGAACACACTGTCAGATAGGCTGGCTGGACCAATTTTTCAGGTACTGATAGTGTTCATATGAGCTTGAGACTAGAATAATAGCAAAAATGACTCCAAAGCAAAAGTTCTATAATCGTTGGTTCCTCCTAATATCCGGTAGGCCAGTGGAATAGTTAGTGGAACCTCGATTAACGTACTTTTGGTTAATTATTGGGTCTTGAACATTCATCAATAGAAAAGGTTGTAGATTGAAGAAATTTCTCCTTAGAAAACAATGTAAACACGTATAATGGGTCACAGCCTCCATACTTTAGTATAGGTTTTTACACTTTGAACACAATATAAAGCAGTACTGTATATCAAACAAACATAACAAGGGGGTGATGAATCGACTTTTTATTTAAATGCAGGGAAGATTAATGATGAATCAACTGCTATTGTTGGAGTCTTTGAATGTTTATCTGTAGAAATTGAAATAAAATAAATAAATGTTAGTTGTGTTTATGGAACGCCTGCATCGTGTTTAACCATATTCAATAAAAAACTGATTATTTGTTTGGTAAGTCAAACAAGGTCCATATTGTGTGTGGTGATTTAGGGACAAGCAATAAAACATTGGTGGATGGATGGATTTTAATATTATTCTTCCAAACTCCCTGGACAGTACAAAAACAACTTATTTTATTACAGGATTGTGCAGCAATAATTGAGTTCCTCTCATTACAAAACCAACCAGAATAACAACAGACTTGGCCACATTGATAGATAACATTTTCACCAATCAGCTGGAAAATCAAATAACAGCAGGACTACTACTCAACGACATACGTGATTATCTACCTGTATTCAACATTTTTTAACAATTTTGACAAAAGCAACTCACGATAGATTTGTCTGACACCTTACACCAGAGGCCATGGCAATATTAAAATCTGAGTTATGTTTTCAGGACTGAGGGGAGGTTTATACTTTCTTGGAGCCAGATTGTGCAAATGAAACCTTCCTTAACATTTACTTAAAACTGTATGATAAGCACTGTCCAGTTAGAAAACTTTACATCAAGGATAGCACTGGTAAGGAGAAATCATGGATCACAAGGGGAATACTGAAGTCCTGCAAAAATACAAATTATCTATAGAGAAAAAACTAAGCACAAAACCAAACACAAACATTAAACATTAAATAAATAATACAAATAATTAAATACAGCAAAAGAACACATTTCTGTAACATATTAGAACACAATAAAAACAGCATCCTAGGTATGTGGACGGTTTTAAATGGAAAAAATGTAAAACATAAGGAACATCCAAGCTATTTCATTGAAAATAACCAAACTATAAATGACACTATGGGAACAACTGATTCATTTAACACCCTCTTAGTGAATGTTGGACCCAATTTAGCAAATTAAATTGTACAATCAGAAAACTGTCAAATTTAATCAACAAATAATTCGAAACAACTTGTAATCATTTTTCATTTCTCCTGTTCTTTAAATTGAAATCACAGAGATTAATTGAAGAACAAAAAGGTCAACAGACTGCTGTGATATAGACATCTCTCTGGTCAAAGAAATTGTTGATTATATAGTTGTTCCCTTTACCTATCAATCCAATATTTTTTTATAAAGATGTTTTTCCAATGACAATGAAAACGGCAAGTTATTACCATCTTCAAAAATGGATATGAACATCAATTTACTAAAAATAGGCCTACTTTATTCCCACTGTTTTAAAAAATTCCACAAAAATTATTTGTATAAAGATCAGTTTTTATTGATAAGCATCACTTACTAAGTGAACAACAATCCAGTTTTCTATCAAACAGGTCGACTTCTATAACATTGATGGAATTAGTTGAGGACGTAACTACTGCAATCAACAAAGAGCTCACTGTTGTTCATGACTTTATTACTTTTAAACAAAATGCAGAGTTATGCTGTCGAGGTATTGCACATGATTGGTTGAAAAGTTATCTTTGTGGCAGAGAACAGTGCGGCATATGAACACTATATCCATCCATCAATTTTCTACCGCTTATTCCCTTTTGGGGTCGCGGAGGGCGCTGGCGCCTATCTCAGCTACAATCGGGCGGAAGGCGGGGTACACCCTGGACAAGTCGCCACCTCATCGCAGGGCCAACACAGATAGACAGACAACATTCACACTCACATTCACACACTAGGGCCAATTTAGTGTTGCCAATCAACTTATAGATTCAGATAAAAAGATCATTACATATGGAGTTCCATACTAGGACCAAAAATGTTTTTATTGTATATTAATGATGTCTGTAAAATCTTAAAGAAACTTAACTGTATTCTCTTTGCTGTTGATACAATTCTGTACTGTTATGGGGAAGACCTTGGTCAGCTCCTGGAAATTGTAGAGAATTAACTTTTAATTATAAAGCAATGATTTAACGCTAATAAACTGTCAATCATTTTAAATAAAGTTCTTTTTTGAAAATAAGAAAATTAACACCCAGTGTCACATAAAAATTGATAATATAGAAATAAAAAGGGAGTATTCCACAAAATTTTGGGGAATCTATATGGATGACAAACTACATTGGAAATTGCACATGAATATACCTAAAACAAAAATGGCAAAAATTATTGCTATGTTATAAAAAATTAAACACTGTATGAATAAAAATACTCTTAACATGGTATATCATTCTTTCATACTTCCATATCTCAATTATTGTGTTGTAATAATTATACATCAAATCAAGAAAGGCATTAACATTGGAAGTTATGCAGATTATTATGCTTATAGAAATGCTTTTTTCATTAAATTAAAAAAATTCAAAACATGATCTTGTCGACTTTGATGCTGTCATTGTGACAAATAAAGCTCATAACTGCATGCTGCCTTAGTACCTCCAGAAGAGGTTCAAACCCAAGGAAAGTCCATACGACCTCAGAGGTTCATCTGTCTTTCAGATAACAAACGTGAGAACTATGCTGAACAAATATATAAACGCAACACTTCTGTTTTTGCTCCCATTTTTCATGAGTACAACTCAAATATCTAAAACTTTTACTATATACACAAAATACTTATCCGTCCCAAATATTGTTCTAAAATCTGGCTAAATCTGTGTTAGTGAGAATTTCTTCTTTGCGAAGATAATTCATCCTACCTCACAGGTGTGGCATATCAAGGTGCTGATTAAACAGCATGATAATTGTACAGGTGTGCCTTAGGCTGCCCACAAGAAAAAGACACTCTGAAATGTGCAATTTTATTGCACAGCACAATGCCACATATGTCACAAGTTTTGAGGGCGCGTGCAGTTCGCATGCCGACTGCAGGAATGTCCACCAGGGCTATTGATCGTGAATTGAATGTGCATTTATTTACCATAAGCTGTCTCCAAAGGCATTTTAAATAATTTGGCAGTACATCCAACCTGCCTCACAACTTCAGCCCACGTGTAACACCAGCCCAGGACCTCCACTTCCAGCAGGTGCACCTCCATGATCGTCTGGGACTAGCCACCCAGACAACTGTTGCAACATTTGGTTTGCATAATCAAATAATTCTGCACAAACTAAGAAAAACCGTCCCAGGGAAGCTCATCTGCATGCTTGTTGTCCTCATTGGGGTCTCGACCTGACTGCAGTTTGTCGTCGTAACCGACTTGAGTGGGCAAATGCTCACATTCCATGGCATCTGGAACATTGGAGAGGTGTTCTCTTCATGGATGAATCCTGGTTTTTATTGTTCAGGTCAGATGGCAGACAGCGTGTGCGGCGTCGTGTGGGACAGTGGTTTACTGATGTCAATGTTGTGAATCAAGTGGCCCATGGTGGAGGTGGGATTATAGTTTGGGCAGGTGTACGTTAAGGACAACGAACGCAACTGCATTTTATTGATGGCATTTTGAATGCACAGAGATACCGTGACAAGATCCTGAGGCCCATCGTTGTGCCATTCACCCGAGACCATCACCCCATGATGCAAGGATACGTACACAATTCCTGAAAGCTGAAGACATCCCAGTTCTTGCATGGCCAGCATACTCACCGGACATGTCACCCATTGAGCATGTTTGGGATGCTGCGGATCGGCGTATACGACAGAGTGTTACAGTTCCTGCCAATATCCAGAAACTTCGCACAGCCATTGAAGAGGAGTGGACTAACTTCCACAGGCCACAATCAACAACCTGATCAACTCTATGCGAAGGAGATGTGTTGCACTGTGTGAGGCAAATGGTGGTCACATCAAATACTGACTGCTTTTCTGACCCTCCCAGACCCCCAATAAAGCGAAGCTGCACATTTCAGAGTGGACTTTTATTGTGGGCTGTGAAATATATTTGAGAGGAATTTGTCTTTTGTATATATAGTAAACGTTTTTTATCTTTTGAGTTCAACTCATGAAAAATGGGAGCAAAAACATTTGTTTTGTTTATAGTTTTGTACAGTATACTTTAAAAAGTAGATGTGTTTCTGTCAAGGGGGTTCATCTGTGGAACAGCCTGGATGATGCCTTAAAATGTTCCAGTTCAATTCACACATTTAGAAAAACCCTTAAAACCAATGTATAAATATATCGCTCTATAATAAACACCAGTTATTAATACTACAATCAATGATAAAAACTAAATGGGGTACACACTGTTAACATTAATGGAAAGGTAAGTGTTTGCATATAGTGTATTATTTGTTCAAATGTTAACCAACATGTATGAGTGTACATGGATAGTCTTGTTTTTGATGTGTTTTTTTGTTATGCTACTTCGTCAAACTACAATTCAATTGCTGATTAGACGTGACATCACATAACATCATCGTCTACTTTAGGGTCGAATATATCAATCAATCAATCAATGTTATTTATAGAGCCGGATATTCCTGTTCAGTGCGGCATAGGAACAATATTTTTTTTCCTCCATACCTTTCCTGCTTTTTTGGCTTTGCTTCATCCGTTACTGACTGATGGAGACTCTAATGAGCCTCACAATCTTTTAGACCAGGGGTCTCAAACTCAATTTACCTGGGGGCCACTGAATGCAGAGACTGGCTGAGGCTGGGCCGCAAGAAAAGATTTCTTAAAAAATCTAACATGCACTTTTTAATGAATTCAACTTCTATGAATGGCTTTCCCGCCGTAGCATTGCTAGGGCAGGAAAGCCAACCCTCACGATTTTTCCGGGAGACTCCTGAATTTCAGTGCCCCTCCCGACAATCTACCGGTGCAACCATTTTCACAAATTTTTCCCAATTTTCACCCGGCCGACATTATTAAGGGCTGCCGTGACTGCACTGCCTCTAGCGTCCTCTACAACAGTGGTTCTTAACTTTTTTTCAGTGATGTACCCCATGTGAACATTTTTTTAATTCAAGTACCCCCTAATCAGAGCAAAGCATTTTGGTTGGAAAAGAAGAGATAAAGAAGTAAAATACAGCACTATGTCATCAGTTTCTGATTTATTAAATTGTATAACAGTGCAAAATATTGCTCATTTGTAGTGGTCTTTCTTGAACTATTTGGAAAAAAAAGACATAAAAATAACAAAAAAACTTGTTGAAAAATAAACAAGTAATTCAATTATAAATAAAATTTCTACACATAGAAGTAATCATCAACTTGAAGTGCCCTCTTAGGGGATTGTAATAGAGATCCATCTGGATTAATGAACTTAATCCTAAACATTTCTTCACAAAAAAAGAAATCTTTAACATCAATATTGATGGAACATGTCCACAAAAAAATCTAGCTGTCAACACTGACTATTGCATTGTTGCATTTCTTTTCACAGTTTGTGAACTTACATTCATATTTTGTTGAAGTGTTTTCCAATAAACATATTTATTAAGTATTTATGACTGACTGCTATTTTTTTTTAGAATGTTTTTGATAAATCTCACTTAACCCTTGGCATACCTTCACATAGCGTACCATCTATAAGAGAACTAGTGTTCTAAAACTCGTCATTGCTTACATAACACAGCAAAAGTAACAATTTTATCATGTTGTGCGAGACTTGTGCAGAAAACGTTAGTGGCGGCAAGACGTACCTACTCAACAGCCATACAGGGCACACTGAGGGTGGCCGTATAAACAACTTTAACACTGTTACAAATATGTGCCACACTTCAAACCCACACCAAACAAGAATGACAGACACATTTTGGGAGAACATCCGCACCCTAACACACCTTAAACACAAGAGAACAAATACCCAGAACACCTTGCAGCCCAATCTCTCCCGGGCTAAAATATACACAACCTCAACCGACGCATGGGTGTGTGTATTGTAGCCCGGAAGAGTAAGGGCTGCATGGGATTCCGGGTTTTTGTTCTGTTGAGTTTATGTTGTATTACGGTGCGGATTTTCTCCTGAAATGTGTTTGTCATTCTTGTTTGGTATGGGTTCACAGTCTGGCACATATTTGTAACAGTGTTAAAGTTTTTTTTACGGCCACCCTCAGTGTGACTTGTGTAGCTGTTGACCAAATATGTCTTGCAACATCACACGTGTACTGCTCAGTCAAATGTAACAATCAAATAGGCTTGCACGCTGTCTGTACAGGATTCAGAGGGCGTTAAGAACAGTGCCATTGCGGCACCCCCCGAGTATTGTTGATTGGGTAAATATCGGCAGGGATTACCAGAGAATGGATACCATGATATTAAGAGGACTCCCGTGAAAATTGGGAACGTTGGGAGGTATGACGCTGTCAAGTTCCGTTCATATTAAACTCGTGGGCCGCACATACATTAAATTGTCAAAATAACGTCTAGCGGGCCGCATGTTTGAGACCCCTGTTTTAAACCCTCATAATGCACAAACTGTGAACCTGACTTTTCTAGATTCTGTTGTAATTCTATGTTACCTACTGAAGTTAAGTTAAAGTTAAAGTTCCAATGATTGTCACACACACAATAGGTGTGGTGAAATTTGTCCTCTGCATTTGACTCATCCCCTTGATCACCCCCTGGGAAGTGAGGGGAGCAGTGGGCAGCAGCGGTGCCGCGCCCGGGAATCATTTATAGTGATTTAACCCCCAATTCCAACCCTTGATGCTAAGTGCCAAGCAGGGAGGAAATGGGTCCCATTTTTATAGTCTTTGGTATGACTAGGCCGCATGTCACTATCCCTTCATACGTCCATAGCTAATAGCTAATACATTTAGTTTTACTCTAGATTTGTTTGAGGTCAAGAGAGCCTTAACAAGTTGATGCTGGTAAATCTGCAGGTCCTGACAAACTTGAGCCTTTCTTTTTGAAGTCAGCCATTGATTTTATTGCAGATGAAGAACCTTTACTATATTTGATTACTCTCTCTGTACAGACATTGATTGTAGCCTGGATTAAGGGGAACTTAAATGTCTACATCAGCAGAGAGCTATGGGATGACCTCCTTTCCGTCCTGTCTTCTCTTACTTGCTGGGAGGAGTTGGTAACTGAATGGTCCCTCACCATGGAGACGCTCACAAAGGTAGAAGAAAAGAAACTCCTATTTTCCTTCATGTTGATTATCCGTCTCATACCAGACTATAAACTTCTGTTTATCGTGGCCTAGGTCTTGGCCAGGAACCTGTACAGTGTTGATCTGAATGAGCTACCCCTGGACAAGCTCAGTGAGCAAAAGCAGAAGAAACACAAAGGCAAAGGTCAGCCTACAAAACATTTAAAACAGTGCAGGTGTTTTATTTTTACACACTGTCGTTCAATAGAATCATCAAATATTTTTATATAACTCCATACTTGTTCTCTTTTCATTTCTAACTATTCCAAACATCTGTCAAATTTGACCAAAATTGCAGTAGATCACTGCCAATTTGCAGTTCAGCATTCACTCCCTTGCATATTCACAGATGCATTTTCTCTCCTACAACTTGCTAATAATTGGTGTATTTTATAACATAAATAGAACGTAATTTGATGGCGCTATCTACAAAACAGTGCTGCAGCCATGAATCCCTCCATTCTTTTGATCAGATTTGATGCACTAACATTTAACAATGCAGAACAAAATTGATTAGAAAAACAACTAAGGTGCAAAAGAATAAAGTTAATTTGCAGTTGTAATTATACTTATACTTACTTTGTTATCTGTACAACAGCGTCCATTGCAATAATTTATGAAAATGAGACGTCATCTAGCGACTTCCAGCTACATTTGGTAAAAGTTGACCTCTTTCAGGTTTTGCTCACCAACACTAAATTGGCCCTAGTGTGTGAATGTGAGTATAAATGTTGTCTGTCTTTTTGTGTTGACCCTGCGATGAGGTGGCGACTTGTCAAGGGTGTCCACCGCCTTCCGCCCGATTGTAGCTGAGATAGGCACCAGCGCCCCCCGTGACCCCAAAGGGAATAAGCGGTAGAAAATGGATGGATGGATGGATGGAAGGTTTTGCTCACATTTGATTTATTTTATTTACATTTGCCGAGTTGGTGCTTTATGGAACACTCGTAGCAGTGACCACCTTTAAGGAGTGGTCACTGCAAACGTGAATTCTTCGGCTCTGCTCCCTTGTATTGTAGTGCATGGTACTTTTGTTGTCGTTTTTAATGAAATAATGCACTCCTCCGCCATTCTTAATTACCTCACCAGGAACCTTGAAGAATTGTTTATCTTGTTCGCAAATTAAAAGGTTCGTACAGCCAGAAACAACACAAGCATAAGGCAATTTTCTTCAAGAAAAGCTAAATGGTGTCTGGTACCCATTGAAAACAGACGTGATCCGGACGTGACGTCATTTTGAATCCAAGCAATAAAATATGTTTTAATTAACAGTAAATAATTGTGTATATTGGTCATTATTTCAATATTAATGAAAATAATAGTGTTTTTTATTTTGGCCTTAATCCTGCCACCCTCATCCTCTTCTTATATACATGACTGAGGTGTTCCTCAAGCCACCCCTTTAAGTCGTCTCCTTTTTGGCAGTTATTTTTTATAATTGGATTTATGTAACTAAGGTGTTGCTGTAGCTTGTTTACTTCAGATGCAGTCAATAGTCCTTGGTTTTACTTCTTTAGTCATACTTGTACTGTTCCATGAGGTTCCAATTTAGGCCCTCTCTTTTTCATCATTTGGGCTATTCAACTGGCGAGTTCAGTTCAAAAGAACTTGTGAGAGACATCACTACTGTAGAGGACACTTGTTCTCTGGAATACACACAATAAGACTAATAGTGAAGGGTCCCCTGGTCCTTAGCTTTCTGGAAAATAATTTAGTTTAAAGTATCACATTTTCAAATGTAACTTCTGGGGTATTTTAACATGTAGGCAGATACCCTATTTATATATATACAGTACACCCTTGTCTAAATACACGGCATTGTAGTTGTAAAGCAATACTGTCCACCTAGCACTCATTTTTATTCTTTCATTGATAGCTAATTGTTTTAGTCTTTACCCCCAGCATTAGTCTTCTTGCAAAATTTTAGCCTGTACACATATTAATCTGGCAATTGCAAAATTAAAGTGTTACACGTGTCATGTTAACATTAAAATATGCCTTTTTAGAGGTGCCTCTATTATTTATTTGCAACTCGCTGGGAGATGTAGTAAGTAACCCATGCAAAAATCTGGGATAAACTGTGTTATACCATACAGGACAGTGGGGGAATTTAAAATCTAAAATCTAGATAAAATAATTAATAGTACTGTTTTTAAAGAAGTAACAGTGAATATGAAGTCAAGATAATATTCTTACTCTACTGCAGGTATCGGTTCAGAAGGCCAACGCCCAGTGGTGGATCGTTCCTTCTCTAAAGGTTGGAGCCGAGACCAACCAGGTCAGGCAGCAGCCATGAGACAACGCAGTGCCACCACAGCTGGTTCACCAGGCATTGAAAAGGCCAGGAGCATTGTACGTCAAAAGACTGTAGGTCAGTATCTTATCCTAAACTTTGCCAGTGGTTATTGTCATAGCACAGACTTCATTCTGTGTGTTTGTTAAACTCCATCAACGCTCATTTTCTTTTATTCACAAATTGATGGCAAAGATGCTATTACCTATCATATAAATAGAGCTTTTTTAATTGTCTTCCAATATTAATGTTAGACACAGTTCTAATATTAAACATAACAGTTGAATTTACAGGGTCAGGGAGTTCCCATTGCAAATATTTTAATTTTCATCTGTGGATATTGCTGTGTAAAAATTTAAATATGAAAAGATTGATTGATTGGTTGATTGATAAGTTTATTGACATCTTAAAGAATTTAATCCATGTAATGCTTTAAAAAGGCAAATGGATGGCACAAAAAGCCAAAAGGCTTGTTTCCATTGTGGTCCATTAAATATTCATCACATTTGATACATTCAATAATAAAAGATATACAACCTGTAAAATGTATATTAAAAAAAATGTAAATTACAGTGGGGCAAAAAAGTATTTAGTCAGCCACCGATTTTGCAAGTTCTCCCACATCATAGGTACACTTCAACTGTGAGAGACAGAATGTGAAAAAAAATCCAGGAATTCAAATTGTAGGAATTTTAAATCATTTATTTGTAAATGATGGTGGAAAATAAGTATGTGGTCACTTCAAACAAGGAAGATCTCTGGCTCTCACATACCTGTAACTTCTTCTTTAAGAAGCTCTTCTGTCCACTCGTTACCTGTATTAATGGAACCTGTTTGAACTCGTTATCTGTATAAAAAAAAACTGTTCACAGCCTCAAACAGTCAGACTCCAAACTCCACTATAGCCAAGACCAAAGCGCTGTCGAAGGACACCAGGAAAAGAACTGTAGACCTGCACCAGACTGGGAAGAGTGAATCTACAATAGGCAAGCAGCTTGGTGTGAAAAAATCAACTGAGGGAGCAATTATCAGAAAATGGAAGACATACAAGATCACTGATAATCTCCCTCGATCTGGGGCTCCACGCAAGATCTCATCCCGTGGGGTCAAAATGATCATGAGAACGGTGAGCAAAAATCCCAGAACCACACGGGGGACCTGGTGAATGACCTGCAGAGAGCTGGGACCAAAGTAACAAAGGTTACCATCAGTAACATACTACGCCGACAGGGAATCAAATCCTGCAGTGCCAGACATGTCCCCCTGCTTAAGCCAGTGCATGTCCAGGCCCGTCTGAAGTTTGCCAGAGAGCACATGGATGATACAGCAGAGGATTGAGAGAATGTCATGTGGTCAGATGAAAAAAAAATAGAACTTTTTGGTATGAACTCAACTCGTCGTGTTTGGAGGAAAAATAATACTGAGTTGCATCCCAAGAACACCACACCTACTGTGAAGCATGGGGGTGGAAACATCATGCTTAGGGGCTGTTTTTTTGCTAAGGGGACAGGACGACTGATCCGTGTTAAGGAAAGAATGAATGGGGCCATGTATCGTGAGATTTTGAGCCAAAACCTCCTTCCATCAGTGAGAGCTTTGAAGATGAAACGTGGCTGGGTCTTCCAGCATGACAGTGATCCCAAACACACCGCCCGGGCAAAGAAGGAGTGGCTCCGTATGAAGCATTTAAAAGTCCTGGAGTAACCTAGCCAGTCTCCAGACCTCAACCCCATAGAAAATCTGCGGAGGGAGTTGAAAGTCTGTGTTGCTGGGCGACAGCCCCAAAACATCACTGCTCTCGAGAAGATCGGCATCGACGAATGGGCCAAAATACCAGCTACTGTTAGTGCAAACTTGGTAAAGACCTATAGTAATCGTTTGATCTCTGGTATTGCCAACAAAGGTTATATTACAAAGTATTGAGTTGAATTTTTTCCACCATAATTTACAAATAAATTATTTAAAATTCCTACAATGTGAATTCCTGGATTTTTTTTCACATTCTGTCCCTCACAGTTGAAGTGTACCTATGACGAAAATTACAGACCTCTCTCATCATTTTAAGTGGGAGAATTTGCACAATCGGTGGCTGACTAAATACTTTTTTGCCCCACTGTATGTACATATACACAGTATACATCTCAGGTAATTTGAAAAACAATATATACTAAAAATGGGGGGTGGGGGGTATATACACTATGTACATGACATTATGTACATGACTATGCACATGTTGACTCCAAGAGTGTGCAAAACAGAATGAGAAAATATATATACACTAGGATCTGAGCAGAGGATGTCGTTGTGGCTTGTGCAGCCCTTTGAGACATTTGTGATTAAGGGCTATATAAATATAAACCTGCTTGATGCTGCGGAAAGTTGCCTGGGATCAGTTTTGGTTCAGATCAGGTAGAGGTTGAGCTGAGCCATGATTTTATGGCAATTCTAAAATTTAGTAGGGAAGTTCGAATTTTAAGGTTTGTTGGTAGCGCACTCCACTGTGTGGTGGCAAAATAGTAGAATGCATTTTTTCCCATGAGAGTCTTGAATTTGGGGGGGACAAGGTGTTTGCATTTCCCTCTCGTGTAGTACCTGTGAGCATCACTTACACTGGTGAAATAGTTCGACAGGTACTTGGGGACAGTTTTTCTGAGCATTTTGTATACCAGGCACATTGCGATTTGGTGTACTCTTTCCTCAACTCTAAGCCATCCCAATTTGGTAAAGTGGGCTTAAGTTAGGTGAGTCCTGTATGGGAAGTTGAGCAGGGGTCTCACAAGCTTGTTTTAGGAAGTTTGCAGTTTTGTTATTAGTGGCTTGGGGATACTGGTGGACTATGAGGTGTAGGGGTAGTCAAAATGACACTGAATGAGGGCACCGGTAAGGGTCTTAAGTTGTTGATAAACGCAGAAATCCCGCCCAAAAATCTAGTTTTATTATTGATCGTGGTGATTTCTTTAAATGCCATTTTTTCACCTGAGACAGAGTTGTTCAATATACAACCAAGGTAAATTACCTTGTCTTTGCTGGTGATTATGGTATCACCTGCTTTAATCGTAAAGCCCACTGATTTACCTAGGTTGTGCTTAGACCCAAATAGGATGGACTCTTGTTTTACCCAAGTGTAGTGACAGTTTGTTATCGGAAAGCCAGAGACAGAGATTACTTAGTTTGGTGCTGAGTGCACTTTCAACCTTCAATTTGTCCGTGTCCGAGGCCAGGATCGCAGAATTGTTCGCGAACAGAAACAAATTGCTGTTAAGTGCTGTTTTGATGTCGAAAATATAAATCAAGAATAACAACGGTTCCAGAATGCTCCCCTGTGGGACAACACAGCTCACCTTGAGGGGAGAGGACAGTCACCTCGACCACCTGTTCTCTATCCTCGAGGTAAGATTTCATCAAGTTTGTGGCTGCGCTGTCAAAACCGAATAGACTAGAATAAAGCTCGAGAGCAATATATAGCAGTTAGCTGGTAGAACTGCTATATATTGCTCTCGAGCTTTATTCTAGTTAGCTGGTAGAAGGCTTCACGGTGGCAGAGGGGTTAGTGCGTCTGCCTCACAATACGAAGGTCCTGCAGTCCTGGGTTCAAATCCAGCCTCGGGATCTTTCTGTGTGGAGTTTGCATGTCCTCCCCGTGAATGCGTGGGTTCCCTCCGGGTACTCCGGCTTCCTCCCACTTCCAAAGACATGCACCTGGGGATAGGTTGATTGGCAACACTAAATTGGCCCTAGTGTGTGAATGTGAGTGTGAATGTTGTCTGTCTATCTGTGTTGGCCCTGCGATGAGGTGGCGACTTGTCCAGGGTGTACCCCACCTTCCGCCCGATTGTAGCTGAGATAGGCGCCAGCGCCCCCCGCGACCCAAAAAGGGAATAAGCGGTAGAAAATGGATGGATAGCTGGTAGAAATTTAAATGAGTTGTTACCACGTAAATCTTACTATAAAATACAAGAGTTTTTTAATATGATCACAATTGCTAATTGATATATAAAGAATGATACTGTATATTAAATAATGATTGTGTTTTCAAAGATGGTCATATGTATACGTTTGAAGGATCAGGTTCTGAAATTGTTGCTTTGATATTTTCAAAATCGTAATTCCTATGAGACCTTTCTTTTGTTATTGGAGTGATTAAAGCAGGAGTGCCCACAATTTTTCAGCAGGCGATGACCAAGTTGAGGTTATCGACCAAATTGTAAATACAGTCGTGATCAAAAATTTCCTACACTTGTGAAGGACATGATGTTATGGCTGTCTTGAATTTCCTATAATTTCTACAACTTTTTTTTTTTTTTTTTTTTTTTTTGTAATAGAGCATACTTGTTTGTCACTTAAAACATATAGAAGTTTGGTTCTTTTATTAATTTATTATGGGTTTAGTAAAAATGTGACCAAATTTGCTGGGTGAAAAGTATACACACAGCAATTTTAAAATTTGGTTACATGTCCTTTGGCAAGTTTTACTGCGATAAGGCGTTTGGTAGCCATCCACAAGCTTTTGGTAAGCTTTTGGTTGAATTTTTGACCACTCCTCTTGACAAAATTTGTGTAGTTGAGCTAAATTTGTTGGTTTTCTGACATGGACTTGTTTCTTCAGCATTGTCCACACGTTTAAGTCAGGACTTTAAGAAGGCCATTCTAAAACCCTGATTTAGCCATTCCTTTACCACTTTTGACGTGTGTATGAGGTAGGGCTGGGCGATATGGCCTTTTTTTAATATCTTGATATTTAAGGCCGTATTACGATAAACAATATATATCTCGATATTTTGCCTTAACCCTGAATTAGCACTTGATGCATATAATCACAGCAGTATGATGATTCTATCGGTCTACATTAAAACATATTTGTTCATACTGCATTAATATATGCTCATTTTAAACTTTCATGCAGAGAGGGAAATTACAACTAAGTCAATTGACCAAAACTGTATTTATTAAATAGTTTTCAAGCAGTGGTACAAACATTCATGTCGTTTCAAAACAGAATGTGCAAGAATGTCTGAGACATTTTAAAACAAGCTATTAGTGCACTTTTGTGCATGATGTCACTAAGATGACACATCAAAACAACACTAAATTAAAGTGCACTATTTGTATAGAACGCCACTACAATAGTTTAAAACAAATAAAGTGCACTTTTGTTCATGATGTCACACAAGATATTTCAATAACTGTCAAATAAAAATTAGCTGAATAATAAGAAATCAAATAGTGTTCGTCCTTCCCTATGTGGTAGGTTACTGGGGACGTTATCTCCTTCTGTTGTTGATAATTTTTTTCATACGGTGTTGATCTGGAAATGTTTGCCTCGGCATTTTGATGGTGTGGGCATGTGGCACCGAATGGAGATGTTGAAATGCGGAGTAAGCACTCTTCATTCTTTAGCAGGCGACTTTTCAAATTATGCTACATACTGTATTAGCAGTGCTGCTCCTTCTTGTAGCAACACTTTTGCCCCAAACTTTACAAATTATGGTTGTCTGTTCGACATATTCCCACTTGCAGCCAAACCACCGCCAGATGATGGACCCCCTGCTGTTTTTCTTGGGAATTAATTATTTCTTCATTTCTTACCAGATTCGCGCCTTCTTTCTCTCGTATTACTACTCGCACCACAGCTAACTTTACCCATGTTGCTACTTCTCTGCTCCGCGGGGGCATACTACAGTATGTGACGTATGTAAGAAGGTGCGCTTGTTTTACGTCTGTGAGAAGGAGAGACAAGAAAGAGTGATTGGAGCCTGTAGTATAATGCCAGCAGCTAAAAGCAACTGCTTTAGAACGTATACTCGAATATCACGATATAGTCATTTTCTATATCTTACACAGACAAACCGGGGATATATCGAGTATATCGATATATCGATATATCGCTCAGCCCTAGTTTGGGGTCATTGTCCCCCTGGGACACCCAACTGTGCCCAAGACCCAACCTCCGGGCTAATGATTTTAGATTGTCCTGAAGAATTTGGAGCTAATCCTTTTTCATTGTACCATCTACTCTCTGTAAAGCACCAGTTCCATTGGCAGCAAAACAGGCCCACCACCATGCTTGACGTTAGGATTGGTGTTTCTGGGATTAAAATCTTCACCTTTTGTACTAAGAACATATTGCTGTTTATTGTGGCCAAACAGCAACATTTTTGTTTCATCTTACCACAGAACTTTCCCCCAGAAGATCTTATCTATGTCCATGTGATAAGCAGCAAACTTTAAATAAGCCTTAAGGTGTCGCTTCTGGAGCAAAGGTTTCCTTTTTGCATGGTAGTCTCTCAGTCCATGGCGATGCAAAACACGCTTGACTGTGGACACTGACACCTGTGTTCCAGCAGCTTCCAATTAATTGTAAACCTGCTTTTTGGTGGTTCTCGGTTGACTCTTGATCATCATGACCAATTTTCTCTCAGCAACAGGTGATATCTTGCGTTTTCTTCCTGATCGTGGCAGTGACCAAAACTGTGCTATGCTCTTTATACTTACGAACAATTGTTTGCACGGTTGCTTTTTGGGACTTTAAGCTGCCGTGAAATGGCTCCAAGTGACTTTCCTGACTTGTTCAAGTCAATGATTTGTTTTTTCAGATCTGTGCTGAGTTCCTTTGTCGCGTTTGTAACCAAGTCTAATGACTGCATCACACAATCCCTTTTTAAATGGGCTCAGGGAAGTCAACAGGTGTCGTAAATCATAATCACTCACATGAAGTTAAAGGCCTACTGAAACCCACTACTATCGACCAGGCAGTCTGATAGTTTATATATCAATGATGAAATCTTAACATTGCAACCCATGCCAATACGGCCGGGTTAGTTTACTAAATTGCAATTTTAAATTTCTCGCCGAAGTATCCTGCTGAAACGTTGCGGTATAATGACGCATGCGCGTGACGTCACGCATTGTAGAGGACATTTTGTTCCAGCACCGTTCCCAGCTATAAGTAGTCTGTTTCCATCACATAATTCCACAGACATCTCTGTTGCTGAATTTTTTGCAATTTGCTCAATGAATAATGGAGATGTCAAAGAAGAAAGCTGTAGGTGGGAAGCGGTGTATTGCGGCCGCCTTTAGCAACACAAACACAGCCGGTGTTTCATTGTTTACATTCCCGAAAGATGACGGTGAAGCTTTACTATGGAACAGAGCGGTCAAGCGAACATGGTTGGATTGGACCACACACACAAAGTACAGTGTATTATGCAGCGATCATTTCAAAATATCATGTTTCGAAGAGGGTCTCATGCGAAGGGCAGAGATGGCATCGCCACCACCCGTCGACCGGTGCTGAAGAAAGGTGTGGGGCCGACCTTCAGGTTGTACAGGTACGACCATATAATGTCACTAAAACACTAGTAACACAATAAGCAAATAAGGGATTTTCAAAAATTATCCTAGTAAATTTGTTTAATAACATCTGAATCGCTCCCACTGAAAAACCTTATATTTTATTTTTATTTTTTCTAATTCTTCACTCTCACTTTCCTCATCCACAAATCTTTCATCCTCGCTCAAATTAATGAGGAAATCGTCGCTTTCTCGGTCCGAATCGCTTTCGCAGCTGGTGGTCATGATTGTAAACAATGTTCACATGTGAGGAGCTCCACAACCCGTGACGTCACACTTATATCGTCCGCTACTTCCGGTACAGGCAAGGCTTTTTTTATCAGCACCAAAAGTTGCAAACTTTATCGTCGATGTTCTCTGCTAAATCCTTTAAGCAAAAATATGGCAATATCGCGAAATTATCAAGTATGACACATAGAATGGACCTGCAATCCCCGTTTGAATAAGAAAATCTCATTTCAGTAGGCCTCCATGCCATGAAGCTAATTTGATTTGATTGTAACTTTTCTACATCACCAAAATTGATAATGTATGTTGCTTTATGTATACTTTTTACCCAGCAGGTTTGGTCACATTTTCAGTAGACCCATAATAAATTCATAAAAGAACCAAACTTCATGAATGTTTTTTGTGACAAAAAAGTATGCGCTTCAATCACTCTATCACAAAAAAATAAGAGTTGTAGAAATTATTGGAAACTCAAGACAGCCATGACATTATGTCCTTCACAAGTGTATGAAACTTTTGACCATGACTGTATATATGTATGTATATATATATAAATATATATATATATGTGTATATATATATGTATGTATATATATACTGTATTTATATATATATATATATATATATACACGTATATATATACATATGTATATGTATGTGTGTATACGTATATAGTTGTATATATGCATTAATATGTATGTTTGTATATATGTATATATATTTATGTATATATATGTATGTATGTATATATGCATGAATATGTATGTGTGCATATATGTTTGAATATATATGTATATTTGTATGTATGTTTATGTATATTTATATATTTATATGTATGTAAGTATAAATATGTATCTATGTATATGTATCGATGGATGTATGTGTGTATGTGTATATATGTATGTATTAGGGCTGGGCAACGATTAAAAATTTTAATCGAAGTTAATTGCACTATTTCTCTGATTAATCGCGATTAACTGCATTGTATACGCAAAGCCCAATAATGAATTCAAAACTAGTGTGTAGTGCACCTTTATTGGAATATTCCCCCACATGAACAAAAGCGCCAAAACATTTGTTGTGCAAACACAATTTAAATCAGTCCTTGTTAAACAGTAGCAGTTAAATAGCATATTTTATGAAAATCAACTCAAAAAATGTAAATACAAACATTTAAGCTTATTACTACCACTGCCAGGGTATTTAAGTTATCCTGTTTGTTATGGAAAATAAATATAACCTACATACAAATCTCTGAGCCACAATCATAACATCTGAACAGGCAATTTCTGAGGTAACAGCAGAAACATTTTTTTTTTATCAGGGATCTTATGTTTAAAAAACCTATATTATAGGTAGTGGGCTGTTTTAGGGAATTTTTGATCAAATTATCCGTAGTAGCAATAATTATAATGTTGTGTTTATTCTGCGTAGTGCACTTAAAATAATTATGACCATATCTAGGAATTGATATGATGGGAATTTTCCGATTGTTTGCATGGTGCTTTGATAAACTAAACGCATATACATGGTACTATATTGTGATGTTATGAGCCAGGGAATAAAAGAACTACCCTACCCAGCATGCAACAGGAGTGACGAGCATGCGCGGTAGCCCGGTATAGGTTGTGTCGCCATGACGGCATCTTGTATGTTGTGATATGCACGCTCTGAAAGTAAACGTTAAGAACCCAGCCAACACTCCTCGTCTGCATTATTGATAAATAGACAAACAACACATATACTCCGCTGCTTCACGGGCCGCTGGATGTAGCCGGCAAAGTATTCCCATGCTAGCTAGCCGGTCTAGCAAGCACGCGTCATTCAGTCCAAAACGGCCCGATCTATCCACATTCAGAATTGTCTGGCGGTCGTAAGTGATCCCCGAGTGACCACGCTGTAAGCCAGCCAGGAAATTTGCAGAATTGTCCGGTATTTTTGCCAAATGTTCCACCTTAACCAAGAGCCCCTCGACGCCGGGCGACGCCATCTTGTTAAGAAAATGCGTTAACAAAATAAAAGCATGTAAACAACATACGCAAATGTGCGATAAAATAATTGTCGGCGTTAATAGATTGATGAGTTAACTCATAATTAACGCATTAATTTGCCCACCCCTAGTATGTATATATTTATGTATATGTATAAATACACACATATGTATGTGTGTGTGTGCATTTATATACGTATATATATACAAAACCCGTTTCCATATGAGTTGGGAAATTGTGTTAGATGTAAATATAAACGGAATACAATGATTTGCAAATCCTTTTCAACCCATATTCAGTTGAATATGATACAAAGACAACATATTTGATGTTCAAACTGCTAAACTTTTTTTTTTTGCAAATCATTAACTTTAGAATTTGATGCCAGCGACACGTGACAGAGAAGTTGGGAAAGGTGGCAATAAATACTGATAAAGTTGAGGAATGCTCATGAAACACTTATATGGAACATCCCACAGGTGTGCGGGCTAATTGGGAACAGGTGGGTGCCATGATTGGGTATAAAAGCAGCTTCCATGAAATGCTAAGTAATTCACAAACAAGGATGGGGTGAGGGTCACCACTTTGTAAGCAAAAATTGTCGAACAGTTTTAGAACAACATTTCTCAACGAGTTATTGCAAGCAATTTAGGGATTTTACCATCTACGTTCTGTAAAGTCATCAAAAAGTTCAGAGAATCTGGAGAAATCACTGCACGTAAGCGATGATATTACGGACTTTTGATCCCTCAGGTGGTACTGCATCAAAAACCGACATCATTGTGTAAAGAATATAACCACATGGGCTCAGGAACACTTCATAAAACCACTGTCAGTAACTATAGTTGGTCGCTACATCTGTAAGTGCAAGTTAAAACTCTACTATGCAAAGCCAAACCCATTTTTCAACAATATCCTGAAACGCCGCCGGCTTGGCTGGGCCCGAGCTCACCTAAGATGGACCCGAGCTCACCTAAGATGGACTGATACAAGACCCCAGACTGTTGAACGACTGAAGCTCTACATAAAACAATAATGGGAAAGAATTCCACTTTCAAAGCTTCAACAATTAGTTTCCTTAGTTCCCAAACGATTATTGAGTGTTGTTAAATGAAAAGACGACGTAACACAATGGTGAAAATGGCCTTTCCCAACTACTTTGGCATGTGTTGCAGCCATGAAATTCTAAGTTAATTATTATTTAAAAAAAAAAAAGTTTATGAGTTTGAAAATCAAATATCTTGTCTTTGTGGTGCATTCAACTGGATATGAGTTGAAAAGGATTTGCAAATCATTGTATTCCGTTTATATTTACATCTAACACAATTTCCAAACTTGTATGGAAACTGGGTTTGTATACAGATATATATATATATATATATGTATATGTGTGTGTGTGTGTGTGTGTGTGCGTGTGCATGTGCGTGTGTATATACATGACACTAATATAAGTTGTTTATTACCTTATTCTGATTACTTGCATTGATTAACAGGTGTCACAGTAGTGCTTATAAGTTCCACAACTTTGAGTTTGCATTTTGGAGCGGAAAAAAGTTGTTTTTATCTTTCCAATACTACATTGAAAGTAGTATCTTGACTGTCCAGCCTCCATATGTGTTTTTATACCCTTGATGTGTATGATGCAAAAGTTCATATCAGAAGTTTCAGAGGGAATACTAACTGCCTCTGGCTGTGTGTGCTCCAGAGAAAAGCTTATTTTCACTTCTCCCTCTCCTTCCCTGTCAGGGCACATCTCTTTCACCCCTTTTTGTCTTTTCAATTTAAATTCATATACCCCTGACCAACTTTATTTCAACGTTTTCCCACATTTTACCTTTCCAACCTCACCTATATGTCCACTACTTTTCATTTCACCTGACTGAAAACAATACACGCCTTTATTACTTTTACGATTTTCCTTATCTTCTCCCACTATCTTCTCTATTTCTTCTGCCTGTTCTTGCGACCTCTTCAGCTCTGCGTAGCTGTTCTACGGGGGACTCTCTGCTGTCCTCAGCCTTTATCCGGAGTGCTAAGAGTGCTCCTACTCTGGCTCCGCCTCTTCCTGTCCTTCTCCACCACCACCACCACCCTTTACCCCCCCTTGCTGACCAGCTGGCAGGTATACTCTCTTTGCACTTCCTGTCTGCCTGTCTTCTGCCTGCTGTCTGCCTTTTGGACATCACTTGTGTCAGACAAATAAATGCTTGTCAGTTTCTCTTTTGGCATTAGACTTCATTACTAATTGAGATTTAAATTTTTTTTTACTATTGATCGGTTTGTGGGCTTATTTAAGTCATTTAGACAAGTGGTCCCCAACCTTTTTGTATCCACGGACCGGTCAACACTTAATAATTTGTCCCGCGGCCCGGGGGAGGGTGTCCTTTTTTTTTCTTTTTCTTCTTTATCATGTGAAAAAGGGACGTTTTTGTCATGAAAAATTTAGTTTTTTGTGTTTGGTGCACTATTTGTAAGTGTATATTGTGTTTTTTATGTTGATTTAATAAAAAAAAAAAAAAAAAATACATTTTTTTTTTTTTTTTTTTTATAAAAAAAATTTCTGCGGCCTGGTAGCGGGCCGTGGCCCGGTGGTTGGGGACCACTGATTTAGACTTCATATAACTTACATGGTCAATTTGTCTTTATTACAACCTAATGCACAGTTGATTATACAGCATGCAACATTTGTTTTTATTTTCATTGTGAAAAAAGTACATATGTCTCTCTTTCTGTTATTTATGGAGACCTATGATGATTCTAATCCACATTTAAAACTTCCTTGAATCCTAGATAATATGTATATGCTTAAGTGTAAATTTTGTATAATCTTTGCCCCACAATTACATTTTGAACCCTATTTCTGAATATAACTACCAACTACAAATGTTTTGGGGGCAGTCCTTTTAGATTGCAAATGAATGCCTCCATGCCCTACCCCATCCAAAAGTATCAGATTTGATCTTTTGAACATGTAAACTGTTTAAATATATATCGTGACAAAGATCACCGCTGTTTTTTCAAGCATGGTCAGAAATAAATTTCAGATATATAGATTCAAGGGTTACAACATTAGGTACACCTGCACATTCTAATATGGGATCAAAACAAGACCTGCATAAAAAAAAGCATAATTTAGCCTAATTTATCGTAATGTATTTCACACGTCGGTGGTAGATGAAAATGATCATTTATCCTACTGTTTTTTGTTTCCTCAAAGCAAATGGTAGTGTTGCAATGGTGCCTACTTTTTTGTCAACACCTATAAATTGTGCTATTCTTGGGGGGCAAGTATCTAAAATTTTAGCATGCCTTTTAAAAGAAAATCACTTTTAGATAAGGCTAAATGTATTAAAAACAATACAATAAAATGAAGCACAAGCAACTACAGTGTTTTTGGTAGATGATATAATAATGCAAAGCATTTACTAAGGGTGTTACGATTTGTTTCAAAGATTTGATTCGATATATGTGGTTGCTGATGTAATTCAGGGATGATCTAATTTTTTTTTATTTTTTAAATATGGTATGAAACGATTCAGTGAGTTTAAATTGATTTAATAACTTTTTAGCAAAAAAATCAAGCAGTATGACTGAAATAAATACTTGATACTGGACACTGCAGGTGAAGTTTCCTATATTTCCGTTATTTCTTCTAATATGATTAGGTCTAAATGAAATATGGACACAAACAAGTTAGTAAACAACAATTAATGGTCAATGCATTCACATCTAATTTGAATAAAGTGAAACCAGCACTTATAGTTGAATTAACAAGAGGTACCTTTTTTGCTCACATTCAAGCAACTTTCAATAAAACTATAGTATCCAACATTGTAACAGTAAATTTACCTGCTAAATAAAGTTGTCCGATCCGGCCATACAGCATCTGTTCTCCATCCTGGCGTCATCGATGACGGACAGCGTCCCAGGGGTGAGGAAGTATGTATGCCCCCTCATTCGGATCTTACGAGTTTCACTTTTACTTTTGTTATGCCACCTAACGGCGGGAATGCTTGCAACTTGTAAGCGTAACACTGAGCTGAAAGACAGCTCTAATCTCAAAACACTCTTATGTTGGTTAACTCTTTAAGTTGATTTACTACAGTAATGTGTGATGTCACACATGGCCCAGTGTTAAAAAAAGACAGCAAAACACAGCCTTTGGAGGCAATCCAAAACTGTTTGCAAGCAAATACATCGCACTTATGATTTGTCGCTTTGGCATTGTTTAACACAAGCACGCAATATTTTAACATCTAAAAGTCAGAAAAGAGGAAAATCATCATAGGGCCCCTTTAAATGTTTGCATTAATACATTTTCCTTTTTTGGTTCTTTTACTTCCTTGCTTTCTAACATGAATGCAGTGGTGATGACAAGCTGTTATGTGCTCCCCTTAAGTGGTTCATCATTTTGAAATGTTTACCTTCTTGCGTTTGCTAATGTATACAATTACTTTCCCAAACATTCAGTAGTACATTAAACAACAGAGCTATGTCAGTAAAATTGTGGTTTTGGCTGAACATTACCACTAATGAATACATTGCAAATTCTACCAAATTGCATTTACTGTTGAATATTATCATTATTTTTAAGAAGTTTGGATGATCATTGATTTTGTGATAGAGTACACACATTTCCCACAAAACTATTATATTACTTATCAAATATATTTTGTCACATTAAGCTCTGTTTATTTTTTTTATTTTCATAATGTTTATGAATATTTGTTTAGGAATTATATGTTGTAGGTGTTTATTTCATAACCATACCACTACTCACACTACTATTTCATTATCTGCCTATTTACCAGACCTGGAGGACCCGCCAATCACGTTGGCATCCCGCTCATCTCGGATGCGCCACTTGTCCCAGACCGATGAGACCCCTCCGACCTCGTGCTCCGAGGTGTTCCAGGGAGGTGCTTGTGAGCTTGATAACCCTGCCCCTTCGTCACTTGCAAGGAGCAGCAGTGCCTCTGACATCATGGAGCCTTTCATCGCCGAGCGGGTCAAAGGTGAAGACCCACAGGGGGATGCCGGTTTCATTCCAAAGTCCTGTCACCCTACTGCTACTCCCTTACTCGCAACCAGTAGCCTCGCAGCTCAGTCACACCCACGTCCGCACCACTCCTCCTCTTCTTCTCCCTTTTCCCACCCCAATGGGGATGTTCCCTCAACCTCTCAGGAACAAGATGATGACGTTGGCTCTCAAAGCCAAGGTTTGAGTTCTGATTGGGTAAGAAACTGGGATTCTGCCTTCACGTTTTCTTCTGACAGTTATGTTGCGGAGGAGAATGAAGGGAGAGCTATGCAAGAGGAGGAGGATTTATTTTCCTCTATTAGGGATTATCTCACTCACAAAGCAGTTGAGAAAAATGAGGCAGTTGTAGTGGCAGCCAGTCTTGCATTAGAAAGCAATGTTCAAACTTCTTTTTTAGCAAAAAACGGTGCAGCTACCAGAGAATCCAATTTCATACAAGAGGCACAAAAAGGTCGTAAAGAAGATGGGCAGGTAAGTAATTCAGTGAGGCATAGCAGTGTTGATTCTGCAGTGGAGATTGAGGCGGCTCAGTGGAGCATCTACGAGTGTCTAGAAATGCAAAGTCAGTGGCCATCGCTCTGTGCGAAAGGGAGCTCAGAAGGACACATTGGTGAGACTGACAAAGGGGAAGTAAGTGAAGGGACCACAGTTGGAGGAGCAGAGTGGGAAGAAAAAAGTCATATTTCGAGGGAAATGGGAGACAAAAAGGATGATAAAAATGCAGCTGCAAACGAACCACCCTTTTTAATTAGACCAGACTCTAACACGGTAGAATCTAGCACTGAAGCAGCACAAACTCCCCAAACCTCAGACTCTACTAAGCCCAAAACGAGCCGTAGTCACGCCAAGAGACACCACTCTGGTGGTGTCCACGTTAGCTTTAGACCTTCCACCGAGTCGGTGCAGTTCCACAACCCCCTTGAGAATAAAGAAGCCCACTGGAAAGCCAGGCTGCGCCGTCTCAGCCACTTCCACACCCATAGCCATTCAGCGGGCGAGAGGCCAGGAGCTGGGGCAGGAGCAGGGGGGAAGCTGGGATTAGGCAGTGCAGGTAAGTTCGCCCCTGCGGTTGGTATTGGCCACAAAGTAGGAGGGCATGAGAGACTGGAGGTTAGTGGAGGCTTGGAAAACACGACTGGAACTGGAGCAGGGGAAAAGGACAAACCGCAGCACCCAGGACCCAATTTGGTACACGAGGTGGAGGCGAGCACTGCAAGTACTTCAGGGGTACGAGGCCGCTTGGGACGGTCTGCCTTGCGCTCTCGGGTCTCGCGCTCTCGGTCCCAAGAGCCCGGCAGTTCTGTCTCTCGACACCACCAAGGAGCTCTCCTTGGCGGGGTGTATAAAACTGTGGTTCATGCTTTGTCCTCCAAGCCCCGACCACGAGGTCAGGGGTCATCCCAAGGTTCGTCGCCACAGCGGCAAGGGCGGGCGGCAATGGGTGACGCATCACTAAGAGACCTCTACTCCCATGTCCTCGGCTACTTTGGACGAAAGTCAACCACGTCAGGTGAGGATCACAGCGGACAAAGTGCTCTCAAAAGGCACAACAACAGTCCAACATCTGTGGAAAAAGACAAATATTCACAAAACACAAACATCAACAACCATCTTTTCCTTTTTTGGCTGTTTAACCGGTTTGTTATGGAATGACATTTTTTGGGCTGAAACTCATCATCTTGCTGCTGGACTGAAAGTGTTTCCTCTTGAACATGAACCCCTTCTCCAACCTGCCACATATTGAAGAACCCCTCCCACCCCCTACCATAACTCCCCACCTGTCCCCCTACCTGAGAGGCTCTCTATCCTCCTCTTGCTGTTTTCCCTTCTAAAGGTTGTGGGAATTTGATGTCCTCCTTTCTTCCCCCTTACTGCAACCCACCCCTGCTCGCAGTACAATTGCATGTTGCCTACTTGTACAGTACCTCCTTCCTGGACTGCTTCAGCTCCACAGAAGGAAGCATCAGTTCACAGAATTTGAAAAAAAAAAAAAGAACGAATAAGACTTAGTTTAACTCTAACTTTCCAAATTTTGCTGTAGTTCCTTCGAAAACCACTAGAATGCAGCATATGTATTTTTGTGTAAGTACATGGTGGTGTGGGCACTTTTTTTTAATCAAGTGTGTCCAAAATTTTGACTAGCCCTATATTTAAAATGTAGACTTACCATTTTCCTTGTGCAGTGCTGACAGTTAATTTGAATCGTTTGTAGAATCCTATTTTTATTTATTCAAATTTTAAGGTAACTGCTGCATAGGAGTTTCAAATTTTTATCGGTAAAGATCATATGCTGTGTAAATGGACAGCAGAATTCAATGTTGAGTGCACATTTTCCCTGCTTTTACATGTTGTGTTAGATTTTCCAAAAAAGGTATTCTCTTGGCATTTATTCATTTCTTTGGTTTGTCTTGTGCATGATGCATCAGTGAGTTGCTTTTTTAAGGCCAAATGAGCATTTCAAGACAACATTCTATTTTTTGCTTCACTCTTACATGTTTTAGTATGCTTTTTTTTTGTTTGTATTGCTGGATGTTTGAGTTAGTTAATTCTGTGACATGTGATGGTTGTATGTGATTTAAAAGCAACCGTTCGAACTGTATGAATTGTTGCACTAAACCAGGGGTGTCCAAAGTGCAGACCATCGTAAAAATAAAATAAAAATATCATATAATATAGTATACAAATATATGTTTGACTTTTTTTATATAAAAACATTAAAGTGACCCACACCTTTTTTTTTTAGTATGTGGCCCTCGGTGGAAAAAGTTTGGACACCCCTGCACTAAATGTTTGCATGACTTGATACTCTAACATAGTGGTTGTCAGAAAAAAAACTTGGCTCCCTAAGTACCACAATAATGACCAACATTAAAATACAGTAGCATAGCAGGTAGTATTCATTTAAAACAAGGCAGAGGTTTTATTTACCAAGTATATTTAATATTTTTGGCCACTATAACGTTACACACAGTTTGGACGTAACGCTGTGATTAAATATAGGAATCTATAACACTGTACTTTAATCAAGGGATTCTATGGCCTGTGTACCACTAATAGTACACTTACCACAGTTTGGGAAAAACTGCTCCAACATTTAAATTAGTTATAAATAGTATTAGAATTAGTGCTGTCGTCTTACACATTCTTAAATCCGATTACTCGCACTTGAATGAACATTAATCCAAGGTTATTACTCTCTTGTGTAATTTAAATGAACTTAAAAAAGTCCAGTATCCGGACAAAAACTTAATTGTATTGTCAGAATGTCATACGGGAACATTTTTCAAAAGTTTACTTGAATGCATGTTACTTATTTGAATAAAACTTGCTAACAGTATTTAAAATCAGTCAGGGTGTATTTTAGAGTGAAATTTGCTGGCCAGCACACCAGTCGGAATCGTCTCGCTCATCTTTGCACTCACGCATGCATTGACCTGATCACTGACTGTATAACAACCCGCACCACCTTTCAGGTAACCATCCGGGGTTAAGGTAAAAGAGCATGTATGGTGAAAATAAACTACGTGATTGATCTGTGTATATACATGATTAATGCGATAACTATTTATGATTCATCACGAGTTAACTTGTTTTTTTTGACAGCCCTGATTAGTGTATTACAAAACATACAGCATGCACATTCTCCTTAATATCAGTTCTTTATATTGGCAAGGCCTATAAGACTTTTTGAGGATGGTGCTACTCCATATATTTCACATCCGTAGGTCAGGGCTTCTCAACTATTTTCTGTTACACCCCCCCAGGAAGACGAAAATATTTTGCGCCACTCCCACTCGTCACTGACTATAAATAAAATAATTAGTCTATAAAATTGTTCTAAGTATTGTTATCTGTATAACATTCAATCATTATTAACATTAAAGAAAACAACACTTCGGTCTTTGCATGTCTTCCACCATAATCACAGTGAAGCCAAACGCTATATACGTATGCTTTAGTCCAGGGGTCACCAACACGGTGCCCGCGGGCACCAGGTAGCCCGTAAGAACCAGATAAGTCGCCCGCTGGCCTGTTCTAAAGATAGCTGAAATAGCAGCACTTACCAGTGAGATGCCTCTATTTTTTTTATTTTATTTATTTACTAGCAAGCTGGTCTCGCTTTGCTCAACATTTTTAATTCTAACAGACAAAACTCAAATAGAATTTGAAAATCCAAGAAAATATTTTAAAGACTTGGTCTTCACTTGTTTAAATAAATTCATTAATTTTGTTTTACTTTGCTTCTTATAACTTTCAGAAAGACAATTTTAGAGAAAAAATACAACTTTAAAAATTATTTTAGGATTTTTAAACACATATACCTTTTTACCCTTTAAATTCCTTCCTCTTCTTTCCTTACAATTTAAATCAATGTTCAAGTAAATGTATATTTTTTATTGTGAAGAATAATAAATACATTTTAATTGAATTCTTCATTTTAGCTTCTGCTTTTCTGATGAGGAATATTTGTGAAATATTTCTTCAAACTTATGATTAAAATTTAAAAACAATATTCTGGCAAATCAAGAAAATCTTTAGAATCAAATTTAAATTTTGTTTAAAAGTCTTTTGAAATTCTTTTAAAAATGTTGTTCTGGAAAATCTAGAAGAAATAATTATTTGTCTTTGTTAGAAATATAGCTTGGTCCAATTTGCTATGTATTCTAACAAAATGCAGATTGGATTTTAACCTATTTAAAACATGTCAACAAAATTCTAAAATTAATCTTAATCAGGAAAAATCTATAAATTCCTTTTTTATTTTTTTCAAAAAGATTCGAATTAGCTAGTTTTTTGTTTTTTGTTTTCGGTTGAATTTTGAATTTTAAAGAGTTGAAGATAAACTATCTTTCAAAATTTTCTTTAAATTTTTTTCCTGTTTTCTCCTCTTTTAAACCGTCCAATTAAGTATTTTTTTCATCATTTATTCTCTACAAAAAACCTTCCGTAAAAGGAAAAAAACTGTACGACGGAATGACGGACCGAAATACCCATTTTTTTATATATATATAGATTTATTTATTAAAGGTATATTGAGCAAATTGGCTATGTCTAGCAATTTATTTAAGTGTGTATCAAACTGGTAGCCCTTCGCATTAATCAGTACCCAAGAAGTAGCTCTTGGTTTCAAAAAGGTTGGTGACCCCTGCTTTAGTCATATTGTTGTACAGCAAAAAAGAAAGCATGGCTTCGCACTGCGCACCCACTATTTGAAAAGGACTGCTGTAAGTGAACACATTTGTCCATATACTGTAGTAAATGCTCCAAATCTCAGGTTTTTTTGGACGATTGATGCTATATTCAACCGTCTAAATACCTCCTGTTATGTTCTGTCATATTATCGCCTCAGCGTTGTCGGTTCAGTGTGACTGGTTGGTACTTGTGCTTCATATGAGAGGCCAGTGCAAGGCGAGTGTATTTTTAGCTTTAGCAGATTTTCATTGCTTATATCTGCTAAAAAAAGAGGGGGTCGGCGGTGCTGTTTACAGTTTTTATCCTTTGTAATATTCGCCGGGATGTCCATGTAGATATAGCGCTGAATATTTCTGTTGTGGTCATTTGTTACAGACATGTGCATCAGGTTACTTGTGTATATCTGATAATCATATATATTAATTTACAGAATATTTTACATGTTGACACTTGGAATATTTTTCTGCTTACATTTTGTCATTTAAATTTAGATTACTTTCTGAGTGCAAAGAAAGGAAGGTGTTTAAAAGAATAAAATATCAATCGGCAAATAGGAGTTAAAAATGACACTGCATAACTTGTGCAGTGTTAAGTATTAAGGTACAGGTAGAAATTAAATTGTTTAAAAAACAATAAAAAATAAGATAACATATAAAAAATAAAAATAGGAATACAATGTTAATAATTTAAAAAGGAAGGGATTGAGATTAAATAAAGACATTGAGAATGAATAAATAAACATTCAAGTAGACATCTGTACAGAATTGCACAATTTCTGAGTAATTTTTCAATATAAATTTAGTAATATTTATTGGTCCCAATAAACTATATATAAAATGTATAGTTTAATCCTGTTAAATGTGGTCTAATCAGTGTTATTATTGCAGAGCCGTTTTTGCCAAATTTAAGGACTTCATTTGGTTTTTGTGAGTTGTCTTCTCTTTTCTATCTTGTCAAGATTGTCATTTTTTTGTATTTGTTCAGTTCTTTGTCTTTGACAACTATTTTGGCTTCTTCTTTTAGAATAAATCACTAGTTTTGAGTTGCCGTAGGGTATATGTAGATATTTAACGTGAAGAGGTAAATATTATCCTGAGCATAACAGAACATTACGCTTGGTGGTGGCTACCGTAATTACTTCTTTTTATTGGGCTTGGCAAAAATACAGTAGCCTATACAATAGTATGATTTAATGTCAAAGTGACTATCTGCAAGTCAGATGTTTCCCACTTCATTTAGGCCTTGTTTGTCTGTCCTCCTGATTAGAAAAAAAGTCATGCATAAAGAGTTCTGCCACTCCATGTAAACTAATCCGTAGTCCAGTGACTCGGAAATGAGTAATATATTGATCATAATGTAGGGCATAATACAATACTTGTATATTTTAATGGAAGCTCTGTCCTAACATAGATAGTGTATTTATCACCTAACAATACAACACATGCATCCATTTTCTATGCTGCTTATCCTGTTCAGGGTCGCAGTACAAAATAACCCATTGTAACTTAACAAACTTACACAGACCTCTGGTATGCTGCCTTTCTAAACATAACAACATGATTTTTCCCTTTGTGCATGGTGGCGTGGATTAACTCTTGAATCGCTTTTCTGGTGGTTTTGCCTGCTATTTTGTGGTGTTTTTTTTTTTTACAGTTGGTCATACACTTATTCTGGGGCTTACAGTACATACACATCAGGGCTGCTCATTCAATTCAAGCTGTAGTTTGCTTTGTATTGATTATGACATTTTTAATTGAAATGTATTGGCATAAAAATGTTTTTTCAAATCTTTCACAACACAGTATTAGTCACATTATTTGTGCCAACTTGCCAAGTAATCGAGCCTCCATTTGTATGTTTAATTTCTATGTGTGTATGTGTGCAGCCAACAAAGAAGAGATGGTCCAGAAAGTCCGTCCAGTCTCCACTGATGTCGGAAGCAGCAACCCTAATTTCTCTGATCTCATGGATGAGTTTATCCAGGAAAGACTGAGGGCGAAAGGAACAACAGTCAGTCTTTATATATCCGACACGTTTGTGTACAGTTATTATATTTAGTGTATCACATTATGCTTTTTGTTCTCTACTTAATCATCTTCCTAACCCTTACTCCCACTTAATTTTGCAGGACCGCCGTGGCAGCAGCCCAAGCAGTCTAGAAGTTCCACAGGACCTGCCAGAGCTACTGGAGGCTAGCCAAAGTCCTGGATCGCGACCCCCAGATGACCACAGGCCGATTGATGATCCGGGAGTTCCATCAGAGTGGACTTCTCCTGCCAGTGCCAGCGGCTCAGACGTCGTCAGTTCTGACAGCCAGTCTGACTCTTTCAATGCTTTTCAATACCCCACATGCAAGTTTGATAGTAAGTTACATTTTTGCATTTAGCATGTGCAAATGCTCAAAAATATAATTTGACGGTTACATACATATTGTTTTCGCAGAATTTTTTAAATTAGGCATGGGATATCCTACTCTTACTTAATAGTATTTTGGACTTTTCAACTAGTATTGTCAGCATTAACATTTTTCTGTTTTGCGAGTTTACTTGTAACACAATCTCCATGGCAACAATTGAAATGATGTCCGCTTAATTACAAGTCATAATTGTTTAAAAGATACAAATGTGTTTGTTTTTTGGAAGTTCAAATAGGCTTCCTCCCACTTCCAAAGACATGCACATGGGGATAGGTTGATTGGCAACACTAAATTGGCCCTAGTGTGTGAACGTTGTCTGTCTATCTGTGTTGGCCCTGCGATGAGGTAGCGACTTGTCCAGGGTGTACACCGCCTTCCGCCGATTGTAGCTGAGATAGGCGCCAGTGCCCTCCGCGACCCCAAAAGGGAATAAGCGGTAGTAAATGGATGGATGGATGGAAATATTATGTAGTATTCTTTTCACCAAAACAATAAAGTTAAGGTAGTCCATGTAGTTGCAAATGCAAATAATGACATTCATTTTGATGTATGTGTTAATACAGTAGTTAGAGAGTTTAATGGAGAGTCAAATTATTCAAATAATACATGTAAAAACCTTTTGGACACACACAACAAACAGTTCTCATGACATCCAGCCTTCATTCTAATGTAATAGTCAAGCATCCTTTCATTCAATGATGAATACCTATCATAAATCATTCAAATCTGAATGAAAAGCTTCCATTTTTTATCCTAAGCATAAATCACATGCTAAACATCAGGGCAAAGCTGTATACAACTTGGTCGTTGGAGGTCACTTCACCTGCAATATATTTATTCATAGCTTTGACAACAGACTTTGGCTTTTGTTATTGTCCCCTATTGAGTACTAAAATGGGTTTCCTATATGGGTACATTTTGTAATTGTTTTGAAAATAAAATCATGTTTGACACAGAAGGCAGTTGCCATAATGTATTTGCTTATTTGTTTATATGTTATTTTGATTTTAAAATACTACTGAACACGTTTTAGGTAAAGTGACCCTTTTCCTGCTTTTGGCTTTCACAATTTAAGCTATGATAATTATGCACAATTTAATATCTCCTCATATAGACTTTGCGTTCAATTCGGAACCTAGCAGAGGTGGCTCAGGAGGAGGAGGTCGTGGAAGCTCATTGGATCAAGATAGCCTTGGAGGTGCCATTGCCTGCGACGAGCATGAAGTAGCAAGTTTGACAACACTTCATATCGACTCTGAGACCAGCAGCCTTAGCCATACAGTCACCGTCACTGGTTTGTACATTATGTTGTGTCTGAAACTTTAATCTGTAATACTACATGTTAAAATTTTATATGTAGTACAGTAAAACCTCCAAGAATGCAATTCTTTCTTTAGATAGCTTCAACATTTGAAGCATATATCCCTGAACTAAGAAGAATGTTCCTCAAACTTCATAAAACATTTTTGCTGTTTCGGCAATTTTCATTAGGTGGCAGTCTAAAATTCTTATAGGTGACCTATGATGATTTTAATCCACATTTAAAACAATTCCTTGTACCCTAAATAATAAGTATTGGATATGCTTGGGTGTAAATTTCACGTGAAATTTTGCTTCTCAGTCACATTACCAACCAACTTTCTGCATATGTTTGCACACGATCTGTTTGTGGAGGCGTTCCCAGATTGCAAATGAAACCACGCCCTCCAATATTCTCCAAAAGTATTCTAATTTATCTTTTGAAACATACATTGTTAAATATATATCTCAAATTCACCGCTTTTTTCCATACACAGTCGAAAATTCAATTTGTTATCAGTGTATAGATTCACAACATTAGGTACACTTACACACACTGATACGGAGCTGCATAAAAAAAAGCTGCTTTCAGCAGAATTTATGTCCCTGCATGTCGCCTGTTAGTGTTGTTGTGTGCTTGCCAAGATTAAATAAAATCAACACTTTATCCTACCTTTTATAGAGCTCCTCCACCTAATGTCCAAAAAAGTAAGTCAACCCTGCTCTGACGTAGCCAGAATGCAAAACAATCCGCAACATTCAAAACTGTGTGCGAGCTCACACCCAAATGTATGAACTTTATGATTTGTTGCTTTTGCATTGTTTAACACAAGTATCCAACATTCTAACATTTATTAATCAGAAAAGACGAAAATCATCATAGGTCCACTTCAGCTTTTGTACAACTTTGGGTGATAACTTTTACACTTTACACAATCATTTTTCCATTCTTAATATTGCAAGTTGTTTTAATGAATATGTTCTGAATATTCTTTTGTCGTTTTACAAAAAGGTTCCGAGAGTGTGTCTCCTATGCATTCTCTTGGGGGTTCTCGTTCCCAGACACCCTCCCCTGCCACACTTACAGCAGAGCACATTGATCGTACACACTCTCACTCACACACACACTTACAGCTGGACCAGAAGCTCCACAACTCTGTGCTGCAGACCCCAGATGACTTTGGTAATAAATACAAGCAGACACTAGAAATATATTTATTGTTTTCTTCCACTTTGTAAAGGACAAGCAAGACTGACATTTGATTTATTGATTGATTGATTGATTCTAGAATCCAGTGAGTTCCCTGGTGTTGACTGTAGCGTGATGGCAGGGGGCTCCCTCACTGGATGGCACGCCGATGTTGCTACAGTAATGTGGCGGAGGATGCTGGGTATCCTGGGAGATGTGAATAGCATCAAAGACCCAGAGATCCATGCTCAGGTGTTCGATTACTTATGTGAACTCTGGCAGAACCTGGCAAAGGTGTGAAACGGAGTAATATCAAATAGTTTCTGCAATACTTTGTCTCCAATACGGTTATTTTTTTTTTCAGATCAGAGATAATTTGGGCATTTCTCATGACAACCAGTCATCCCCCCCACCACCTGTTTTAATCCCTCCTTTAAGAATCCTCACTCCTTGGCTCTTTAAGGTGAGTGTGACTAAGTACTGATCCTTTTATGTATGAATAGTTGAAATAGGCTTTCCAAAATAACTCAAAATCTGAGACCCGCACCTGCTAAAAATTGTCGTATATTGTTAAAGCCTTGACATATATTGTACATTCATTTAATAAATTGACGACATATTAGTTTTAAGAAAATGGTTATGGTATTATTTTTTTGAACACGTTTACAGTTACAATGTGGTTTACAATTTCACATTTCAACATATCTGAAAAGGTGTAGGAAGACAGATCTATTTAATCCTACACCTGAGTGGCTGTCAGAATGTCCCAACTTGTCCGAATTTATATTCAGCCATCAACCTTTCAGACAAGAGGCATGATTTATGATCTACAATAAACTTACAGGGAGCAAGGAAGCGATGAACCATCGGTAAACATATTTATTACGTCGCCACTATAAATAGTTTGTCTGCGTTAGCGCTTATAATAATAATATCACTAATACTTGGTTAATATTGAAGTCACAAAATGTAAATTGAGTGTTGTTGGCGCTTTTTAAATGGTTATTTAGCGGATTTTATGGGCGGAATAGAGAAATTACATTGCCTCCGCTGTAAGCAGACTTTTTTTTTTAATGTTCACTTAATATTTAGAATGCATTGTCATCGTGTCTTTCATAATGATTGTGAACAATAGGCAAAATTACAAAAAAAAGTGCACTTCTTCAGGTTTAAATAATTTCTTAAAGTGGACTATATTAGTACATTGTTTGACTTATTTTTTCCACACAAAGCACTGATATGTTAAAGATGTTAAAGGTTTTAAGTGTTGTACGTGCACACAAGTGGTTAGCATAATTTTTTTTGCATGTCTACTTGTGTTGTTATTTCCCCACTTTCTACACAATAAATCAGATATGGTAATACTAGCATTTTTTTTGCTATATTCACTATTGAAGTGTTTCTTGCTACCTTATGTTGTATATTTTTATATGAAAGTACACATTTATTTTATCTATTATTACACCTAGAAATCTGATTTATGTTACCCTCTCAAACTCTACTCAGTCTATTTTTTTGTGTTTGACTTTCTTTTCTCCTGTTACTGAATAGCAATATTTTAGTTTTGCCTGGATTCAAAGATAGTATGTTTTTTTACCAACCATATTTAGATATCAAGCAAGAAGCACATGTTATGTTTAATTTGCTTATGAATAAAACCCTTCCATGGGGTCTCCTTTCACACACTTTTATTAATGTGCATTTTTCTCCAGGCCACCATGTTGACTGAGCATTATAAACAGGGAAAACTTCATGCCTATAAGTTGATCTGCAGGATTATGAAGAGACGGCAAGATGTTTCCCCAAACACAGACTTTCTGACTCACTTTTACAACATCATGCACCAAGGACTCTTACACCAAGACCAAGTGCGTATGTGTGTGTGCATGTGCTTCTATGCATGTCATGCCATAAATGTATGTACTGTAGGTCCTGGATTTATATGAATATTAGCATTAAAATAACAACCAGCAGTGTGTTAGCAGGAGTGTTAATATGCTGTGGCTTTCTGTTTAAGGACATTGTAAACACCATCATCAAGCACTGCAGTCCGAGGTTCTTTAGTATTGGTCTACCTGGAGCCACTATGCTGATTCTGGACTTCATCATTGCAGCTTCTCGGGTCACCTCTTGTTCATCATTAAATGTGCGTAACACTGATCACAATCAGTTTGACAAGCTTGTTGTATATTTAGCACAAGAATGGTAAACAAAAAAAAGTTTGCATTTACATGAAACACGGGAAAAACTATTCTTAGAATTTATACTTTGCACTTTCTTAACATATATATACAAACCCCGTTTCCATATGAGTTGTGAAATTGTGTTAGACGTAAATATAAACGGAATACAATGAGTTGCGAATCATTTTCAACCCATATTCAGTTGAATATGCTATTTGATGTTCAAACTGATAAACATTTTTTTTGTGCAAATATTCATTAACTTTAGAATTTGATGCCAGCAACACGTGACAAAGAAGTTGGTAAAGGTGGCAATAGATACTGATAAAGTTGAGGAATGCTCATCAAACACTTATATGGAACATCCCACAGGTGTGCAGGCTAATTGGGAACAGGTGGGTGCCATGATTGGGTATAAAAGCAGCTTCCATGAAATGCTAAGTAATTCACAAACAAGGATGGGGTGAGGGTCACCACTCTGTAAGCAAATTGTCCAACAGTTTTTGAACAACATTTCTCAACAAGCTATTGCAAGGAATTTAGGGATTTTACCATCTATGGTCCGTAAAATCATCAAAAAGTTCAGAGAATCTGGAGAAATCACTGCACGTAAGCCATGATATTACGGACTTTTGATCCCTCAGGCGGTACTGCACCAAAAACCGACATCAGTGTGTAAAGGATATCACCACATGGGCTCAGGAACACTTCATAAAACCACTGTTCGTAACTACAGTTGGTTGCTACATCTGTAAGTGCAAGTTAAAACTCTACTATGCAAAGCCAAACCCATATTATCAACAATATCCTGAAACGCTGCCGGCTTGGCTGGGCCTGAGCTCACCTAAGATGGACTGATGCAAAGTGGAAAGGTATTCTGTGGTCTGACGAGTCCACATTTCCAATTATATTTGGAAACAGAGGACGTGGTGTCCTCCAGAACACAGGAAAATAACCATTCGGATTGTTAAAGGCGAAAAGTTCAAAAGCCAGCATCTATGATGGTATGGGGGTGTATTAGTGCCCAAGGCATGGGTAAGTTACACATCTGTGAAGGCACTATTAATGCTGAAAGGTCCATACATGTTTTGGAACAACATATATTGTCATCCAAGCAACGTTATCATGGACGCCCCTGCTTTTTTCAGCAAGACAAGTCTTACAACAGCCTGGCTTCGTAAAAAAAGAGAGTGGGTACTTTCCTGGCCCGCCTGCTGTCCAGACCTGTCTCCCATCGAAAATGTGTGGCGCATTACGAAGCGTAAAATACAACAGGGGAGACCCCAGACTGTTGAACGACTGAAGCTGTACATAAAACAAGAATGAGAAAGAATTCCACTTTCAAAGCTTCAACAATTAGTTTCCTCAGTTCCCAAACGTTTATTAAGTGTTGTTAAAAGAAAAGGTTATGTAACACAGTGGTGAACATGCCCTTTCCCAACTGCTTTGGCACGTGTTGCAGCCATGAAATTCTAAGTTTATTATTATTTGCAAAAAATAATAAAGTTTACGAGTTTGAACATCAAATATCTTGTCTTTGTAGTGCATTCAATTGAATATGGGTTGAAAATGATATGCAAATCATTGTATTCTGTTTGTATTTACATCTAACACAATTTCCCAACTCATATAGAAATGGGGTTTGTACATATTGTTTCTACCTTCTTTCCAGGCTCCAAGAGTAGAAGCACAAATCCTTCTT